>NW_017803887.1:618667-674005 GCF_001625305.1 Branchiostoma belcheri
ACTTAATTCTATTTTCATCTCTTTCCCATATGATGTCAGGTGATTTTGTATAAATTTTACGAAACATATTTTCTCGAAGATCGTCATAAAAGGGACAGTAAAAAAGAAAATGTGTTTCGTTTTCTACTTCATCCAGGTCACACATGGTACACATTCTACTTTCCTCAGGAATTCCCTGGTACCGTCCAGTTTCAATATTGATAGGTAGAATACCAGCTCGCAGCTGCGCACACAATGATCTTTGGCGTTTGGGGAGACACATAGTTACATATTTTTCTATACAGTAAGTATCTTTAAAACAGAGCATATGTTCTAAGTTTAGGTTTCAAAAGTACTTTGGTTGCCCAGTCTTGCTTGTATAAGTCAAAAAGCTTCCCTTTAATTTGCCTAATGTCACCCCTCAATGTGTTAAGATAAACATGTTCTTGCTCAACTTTACAGAATATATCCTGGACATTTCTACTCCAGGGGCCATGGTTTTGAAAGTCCCATAAGAATACTTGTTTTGTAATTCTATCATTTGACATATTGATAAGTCTATTTTCAATGTATGTATTTTGTACCATGTATGCCGTAAAACGTCTTTAATTTTGTTAGGATTTTAAATAATGTAAACTTCACATTGTTGTTATATATTTTGTCTGACCCTTACCTCTTCCCTAATGACCTCAATGCAAAGCAGCCTTCAAGCCAATTTGAGCCTCTCATGAATAAATAAAGTTTCCAACAAACTTTATAAAAAAACATTGTAATCAGAATGTCATTTCAGCACCAAGGAGAGAACCAACTGTTGAATGTTTTCAGTAGTCATACCCATTTCTGTGAAACATTGCTATAATATTTTTATTGCTTCTATTGTTTACTGCAGGTGTGATGCCCCTCTGACCCTGAGAACATACAGGTAAGAAAGATATAATGTTTTTGCTCAGTTTCTTCTTCTTCTTCTCCAAACAAATAAGGTCAATGACCTGAACCAGGTGTCTGTCACCATGGTAACTAGTGTTGGGTTACATCATGTTGCAATTTTATAGCAGGAGGGATTTATAATTAGACTCCTGTCACCATGTATAATTAACAGAGCAGACCATATTCGTTGCAAATATTACCTTAAAGTTTCTAGTTTCTTTTGTTTTCTTTTCTGACTAAGATTAGAGTTGATAAAGTACTTTTCAAGCAAATGCATTAAGATCTTCGAATTCAGTGTCACTGAACTTGCTTGAAGAAAACTCAAAAGAGGCCCTGGAGTATTGTTATTCATAGCAGGCACTGGCAGGCAATTTTAGCTCTCAATAAACTCAGCATGACTCTTGTGCCGCAGCACATGTGAACAAGGAACACGTGCTCAGATTTGTGTAGAGTGCAGCTACAACAATCCTTGAACTCCAGTAGTCTCAAACAGATTCCAGTGTTGTGCTGCAAAATAGCATAAGTTGGCCGAAAAGACTGAACTCTTGAACAGTCACAGCACACGTGAACAAGGAATACGTGCTCAGATTTGTGTAGAGTGCAGCTACAACTAGAGTTCCCCGATCTCATACCTTCGCCAAATGACTGACAACTTATAGATTAGATTATTCCCCCCTGATTTAAGAAATAGGAACCTAATTTTCATGAATTATATCATTTTATCATAATCTCAACCAAAAGACAGTCTTATATAAACAAACAAGGCATTCTAGTATTTCCTAATAAATTATGCAAATGAGGTCCTGATTTGAATAAATTATGTTTAATGATGTTCACCTCAACTTAACTTTCAAATACCATAAGTATGAAATTACAGGCAGTTATCATTACATAATTATAAAATTTTCTCATTAATTATGCAAATTAAGTCATTATTAACATAATCAATATCTGCCTGTGTTTCTCTCGTTGTCAATTACCAATGTCACAAGCTTCAATTGTCTTATTATGGAATGCAGCTGATTTATAGAATTTCCCCATAAATTATGCAAATTACATCCATATTTGCATAATTGTCACATAATTATATTAAGCATCACGTAAGCTACCTACATACCAAAAATCACGACGATCCGTCAACCGGTTATTGAGTTATCCTCTTTTGAATATTTTCAAGAATATATCCCTGCAGTTCCAGAGCAAGCCACTAGGGGGCCCAAACTCACGTCACTTCTTCCCCAGCACAAGAGCTACCTACCACCCAAATTTCATCACCATAACATGTCTAGATCATGAGATATCAAAACTGGAAGTTCAGCTGCAGTACCATAACAAGCCGCTAGGGGGTCCAAAATCTAATCATTTTGAGGTCTCATCAAGACCTACCCACCTACCAAGTATCAAGACAATCCATCAAGGCCTTCTCAAGTTATCGTGTTGACAGACAGACAGACAGACAGACACACACACACACACATACACGAACGCCTCTGAAAACATAACCTTCTTGGCGAAGGTAACAATCCTTGAACTTCAGTAGTCTCAACCAGACTTAACGGGTGTTGTGCTGCAAAATAGTAGAAGTTCGCCGAATAGATTGAACAGAGGAGTTGGCCAGAGGAGTGTACTTTGCAAAGTCTGGTCAATAAAAGGACTACTTCACCACTCAGTACCTGTTAGAAAGCAATTAGTGGACTTCAAAGAAGAAGACAGACAGACATGTGGGTTGCAAAGTGTACTTCTACTACTGACCTACCCTTCTGGCATATTATGGAGTCTTTTTTGGCCTATTTCTCAGTTGTTTTTCAATTCAGCAAGGCCTAGGGAAAAAATGTTGTGTTTCCTGTTTCGGTCCAGAAAAAATTAGGGTTGGTAGGTAGGGATTATCTGTTTTTTTTCTTTTTTTTTTTAGATGTTGGCAGTCTCTATGTAGTGATCCAACTTGTAAAAAACAGTTTAACAAAGTTAAACTCGCATGATGACACTAATAGTTTCATTGTCAAAACTGATTATACAATGTTTCATCAACAAGGTGTCTGATCATGGAGCTAGAAAAGGTCGATCAGCTCGAAAAATCCATATCCCTTGCAGGGGTCCACACACAAACAAAAAAAGCCTAGGGTTGCCATTTTTTCTCTAGGGTGGTTCGGGAAACAGAACATTTTTTTCCTAGGCCCAAACCAAGAAAGTCTGGTCGATTCTAGAACTTCGAGTGAAGCCGATGTTGTTAAGGCTCACGCGGCATATACACGTGTCGGAGGCTCTTTATTACAACTCACCGTGACTACAATATATAATTGGGTATAATCTCAATTAGGGAACCACTAGAACTTTATCATTATGTACTTCTGTGAGAGAAGTGGGCTCTTGTTTCGCTAATTTTTGTGATGTGGTGCACTTCACGTGTTTGGTGCATTATAGAGGCGTAGGCTATGTGCATTACAATGAGCTTCACAGAACACCAGCTTAATATAGCTTATAATAACTTTCTTGACTCTTTGAGATGATTGCCAATTTTCAAAGTTGTCAGAAGGAGAATTCGAAGTTGACAATGCAGTGTGGGTATTTTCATTTACTCAAGTTTAAAAATAAAGAAATACATTTAGCTGTCAGTTGTTTTTGGTTGAGCATACTCATGGAATAGAGGCGTAGGCTACATGCATTTCAATGAGCTTCCCAGAACACCAGCTTAATATAGCTTAATAACTTTCTTGGCTCTTTTATATATGAGATGATTGCCAATTTTCAAAGTTGTCGAAAGGAGAAGACCTTCAAAATGCAGTGTGTCTTATTTCCTCAAGCTCAAAAGAAAGAAACACTCGCGTTAGCTGTCAGTTTTGTTGTTTTTGGTTGAGCGTACTCATCGAATAGAGGCTTGGCTACATGCATTACAATGAGCTTCACAGAACACCAGCTTAATATAGCTTATAATAACTTTCTTGGCTTTTTATGTGAAATAATTGCCAAATTTCAAAGTTGTCAATAGGAGAATTTGACAATGCAGGGCGGGTATTTTTATTTACTCAAGTTCAAAAGTAAAGATTCATTAGCTGTCAATTTTATCTTTTTTGGTTGAGAGTACTCATGGAACACCAGCTTAATATACATGTAGCTTAATAACTTTCTGGGGTCTTTTATATGAGATGATTGCCAATTTTTGAAGTTGTCAAAAGGAGAAGTTGACAATGCAGGGTGGGTATTTTTATTTACTCAAGTTCAAAAGTAAAGAAATACATTAGCTGTCAGTTTTGTCTTTTTTGGTTGAGTGTACTCATTGAACACCAGCTTGATATAGCTTTATAACTTTCTGGGCTCTTTTGTACAAGGGGATTATCAATTTTTGAGGGTTTCAAAAGGAGAAGTTGACAATGCAGGGTGGATATTTTTATTCACTCAAGTTCAAAAGTAAAGAAATACATTACCTGTCAGTTTTGTTGTTTTTGGTTGAGCATACTCATCGAATAGAGACGTAGGCTACAAGCATTTCAATGAGCTTTGCAGAACACCAGCTTAATATAGCTTAATAACTTTCTGGGATCTTTTGTGCAAGATGATTGCCAATTTTCAAAGTTTTCAAAAGGGGAAGACCTTGCCTGCTGGCCTACGTGCATGCTATTTTAGCTGCATCTTTTCTATACTGTGTATATGTCCTTGTCCTTTCTATACTCAGGTGTATGTCCTTATCCTTTTTATATTGTGTGTGTCCTTGTCCTTTCTATACTCAGTTGTATGTCCTTATCCTTTTTATATTGTGTGTGTCCTTGTCCTTTCTATACTGTGTATGTCCTTAGTAATATCCTGTCTATACTCTGTGTGTCCTTGTCCCTGTCTTTTCTATCCTTATCCTTTCTATACTGTGTATGTCCTAGTCCTTTCTATACTGTGTACAAATGCATGTCCTTGTCCTTTCGATACACTGTGTATGTCCTTGTCCTTTCTATACTGTGTATGTCCTTTCTATACTGTGTTTGTGTATGTCCTAAGTGTCCTTAGTTTCTATACAACTGTGTATGTCCTTGTCTTTTCTATACTGTATATGTTCTTGTCTGATGCAGAGTTTTCTCATTCATTTGATCATCGGTAGTTTTTGCATTGTTGTGCACCATGAAATCACAGCAAAAGCCAAAATTTACAAGGCAAATTGCCTTAAGTTGTATGTAGTTGTTTGGTTTAATAATGTAGCCAACTGCCTCCACGCTGTGTGTCTGTAAAGCTGGTGTGTTACGCCGAAGGATTTGAAGCTATAACATTGTCTCTGATCTCAGTAGACTGTAACTAATTTTCTCTATAACATAGCAAAATGTACTCAACAGTTACAGTATTGTAAAATCATATTCTCTATAGGGCCTGCCATAATCACTAGACTGGAACTGACGTTGCCACCAAGCACAGTTGGGGCATCATCACAAACAACTCCTGCAATCAAATGTGCAAAGATTGAGTGTAAAGTGCAAAGTCGTTCGGTGTGATATAGCTAGCTGCCACCGCACCGCGTGCCGGCGAAGCAGGCGTGTTACGCCGAAGGGCGGTTATACCGGCTATACAGATACAGAAGCTAGTGTGTTACGCCAAAGGGCGGTGATACCGGCTATACAGATACAGAAGCTGGTGTGTTACGCCAAAGGGCGGTTATACCGGCTATACAGATACATAAGCTGGTGTGTTATACACAGGGGCACTATCATCATGGTAAAAGTCAATCTCCTTTTAAGTTTAAGCAACAAACCTAATGATAATTAATGCATGGAAGCTGCGTGCACGTGAAGAGTGCATGACAATTTCTGAATGATAGGAATCAAGCTGGGAGTGAGAGGCGTCGCAATTTGGCTGGAGTTGCTCTCGTTGTCGACAAGGACCTTTATGTAACACGTGTGGGACTTTGATGTGAAGTGGTGAATCTGCGTGTGACCGTGAAAATGTCAAGCCACTCCGCTTCTACAGATTACAGTGACCCCAAGGTTATCACGGAAAGGTTGGGATGATTTATATAAAACATGTTATGAACGCATGGCAAAAGTACATGTAAGGACTTTCATGTTTAAGGTCTTCTGCAACCATGAAAAATCACAATTTAAGGTTCTTAAGGCCACACCAATTTAATTTGTTGGTTCTCGGATTCGCCTCTTCTGATTTGCAAAAAAAAAAAAAATTGATTCTGGTCCTGAATCAACTGAAAAATGCTCATGTTTTGCCCCCCAACAGTTGAGGAAAGTCCTTTTCTTCCTAGTTGTTACAGTTTTCCCATCTATCATTGCAGTGGTTTGATTAAAAGTTCAAAATTCAATGTTTAAATTTTAACCCAGCCTTTTGTGTTGACTTCATGGCTCATTCCGTAGCATTTAAGCCTATAATGGGGTGCCTAGACCTGTTTTTATTTTTATTTTTTTTCGCCCTGTCGCTTCATATTTTTTCTGAAAAAATCCGAGAACCAACAAATTAAATTGGTGTGGCCTAAGTTAGCAAATGGGCAAATTTAGCTGCCCAGAGAAAATATAATGGTTAGAAGTCCATCCAAAGCTGAGCTGAAAGCCATTGGGAGGTTGAGAGGGTCAAGATGATTTTAAAAAGCCATAAGGTCTTCCACGTGACTGTGAAGTTATACTTTAAGTCTAGGTCACATGGACCTCAGACACTGACAAATCTGTAAAGTGCGACTCTAACAAGTGCCGAAGTGCAGATCTGCTTGAAAGAAAATACAGTTTCTGAAGGGAAGTGTGGTTAAGACTAAGTGTAGAGAGAGATGCATGGATGAAAATATGGTAGGGAAGCGTGGTTGAAAATGAGTCCATCTCAACTGAAAGCCATTGGAAGTTGGAAAGTGTTGACTCAGAGATGATTTTAAAAAGCCATAATGTGTTCCACGTGTGAAGTTAAACTTCAGTCTAGGTCACATGGACCTCACACTGACAAACCTGTAAAGTGCGACTCTAACAAGTACTGAAGTGCAGAGCTGCTTGAAAGAAATACAGTTTTTGAAGGGAAGTGTGGTTAAAAATGAATCCAACTCAACTGAAAGCCATTGGAAGTTGGAAAGTGTTGAGATGATTTCAAAAAGCCATAAGATGAAGTGAAGTTACACTTTAAGTCTAGGTCACATGGACCTAGATGTAGTACATAATTTTGTACTAGCGTCAGCCACATTGACCTCTTGAATATTTGAAAAGCGACACTCTAACTGAAGTTAGTTCTTCATCAGTGTCCATTAGCAGAATTGGTGTGCAGAAATGTTGTTGAATTCTGGCATAACATCAGCAATTTTATGTCATTGAGCGAAATGTGCCCTCAGCTAAACTGAAAGCCATTGTAAGTTTGAAAGTGTTGAGACGATTTTTAAAAGTCATAACATGTTCAGTTTAGGTCACATGGACCTCACATAGGCTCACGGGTAAATTGCGACTGCTTGAATGAAAATACAGAAGGGAAATGTGGTTAAAATGTCATGAACTTGAGGACATTGATTGATTGAAAGTGTAAAATATTCTTCATGTCAAGTTGTACCTTCAGTGACATTGACAAACCTGTAACATGTGACTCTTGACTTAGTACTTAGGTGAAGAGGCAGCTCTATTAGACAGAATTTAGGAGCATGTTGAAAATGTTAAAATTATTATCACTATGGTTATCCTTATGATTACATGTATATGATAATGCAGTCACATGTCAAGGTGAAAAATCATCTCATGCAAAGTGTGAGTCCTTGGCTTAAGTGAATGCCATTGAGAAGTTACTTTGAAGTCTTGAAGCAATTTGAAAGAAATTTTCATGACATTATTTCTCATGTGCAAAATAAAATTGGATGTACATGTACAATAGTCATTTAGTCTAGGTCACGTTGACCTGTGAGTGATAAACATAAGGAGTATGGAAGCACCTGGTCTCTTATGTGAGTACTTCAGGTCCATTAACAGAAAAAATGAAGGACATTGTTGAAACCAGTAAAAGGCCTCTAGATCAGAGTGTTGAGTTAAGAAGTGCTTAAAATGCATCCCTAGCTACATGTACATGTAGCTGACCCGAAAGCCAACTAACGTTTGAAAGTCATGTCACTCATGAGACAAAAAATTCCTCCAGTACAATAAAAAAAATACTGCATTACAAATTGGGCTTGGGGAATTGAGTTACTGTATGTTCGCAAGTAGCCGTAACCTCTGCCTTCCCCGTTACTGTTAGTCCTCACTCTCAATACGCTTACTACTAAGGGAGCTTGTGGTACCTGACCTAGCTAGGGAGAAGAGACATGCTGTTTTAGTCTTATCCAGTAACCCCCATTCCCCCTTTGGGTTTATGTCTTCACCTGATTATATTTGGACCCAACTTCTGACGTACAGGATCACCCAGACCTCTACGCCTCCCTATTTGTACTTGACTCGGAATTCCTTGTAGGGATGTCATCTTAAAGTTTCCTTTTATCTCTTGGATGTGAACACTTCCTGCTCTTTCAAACCACTAGAGTCTTTACTCATTGGAAGAAGGAGAGTCACTGTGCCAGCATTAGTTAGAAAACGTCTCTTTGATCTTGTGGGGTCGTGTGGTGCAACGGAAGCGTCCGCGACTCGGAATCAAGAGGTCCCAGGTTTGAGTCCTGACATGCCACCGATCTTGTACCCATAGGAAAGGCACTTTACACGACTTTCCCCACTAGACTCAAGTGAAAATGAGTATTGTATGTCCAGTATTTGTTTCTACATGTGGGACACAACACCAGCAACAGCTGCCTCTGTTCCGCGTGTATTGCATTGTTGCAATTTCAATAAAATCAAAATCAAATCAAATCTTGGAATGACCTCACACTCAAAGTGTTCCCACACCCACGCTTGCCGGAAGAGCCACATGTATTATCATTTCACTTCAACAGAGTGAGCTGGTTGTTTTTGACTCTGAGGGGAAAGACATGTCTTATTCATGGAAGAAGTAACCTCCATTGGCCTTTGGGCCTTGTTAATAATGTATGTATCAGGGCTCAAAACTACCGGTATCCCGATGGCCACTGACCACTAAAATTTTAGCTTGGACAACTAAAAAGACAATTTGGGACAATTATAAATATGGAAAAATAATCAACATCAGAATGTCACCCTTCTTTCGTTTGGCTCCGGAAAAAAGCTCCCCAAAATTTGCCGTTTACTCCGCAATCATAGCACGCCTGAAAGTCAGAATGTAAGAAAAATAAAGCTGACTTCAAGTTCACTTCCTGAAAAACAGGTTGGGACAGTTCATCACTTCGGGACAATTGAAATTTATTTTAGGGACAGCGCTGGGACAATAGGAAAAAAATTTAATTTCGAGGCCTGTGTACATGTATGTGGTGATTAAACTTAGAACGGATTCTGAAGTGCGGGATCACCCTGACTTTTTATACGCCTGCTTTCATTTGTATCTGATTCTGAATTCCTTATAGCTGCAGGAGTGTCAAGGTTTCTTTGATCGTGAAATGACTTTCATCAGTTGCGCCTGACTTGTGCCCTCGCTGGCAGAAAAAGCTTCATCCTTTCGTGACTGCATAGATAGAAGCAGCTGGGTTCTCTGACTCAATTATTGTGCTACATTATAAACAGCCTTCTCAAAAAAATTTAGAGTAGGTGGCTGATAAGAAAAAGTAGCAGGCGAGCCACGAAGTGGCTCGAAGCGAGCCGCGCAGCGGCTCGCAGGGGGAGGGTACGGGAGGGGGGTGGCCCCCCTCCCCGTTGGGGGGGTCCGGGGGGCCTCCCCCTGAGGAAATCGTAAAAATTAGACCCCTAAACATCGTTTTTGGTACATTCTGAGCAGCTTTTATGGCAATCTTGTGGCTCCAAAATTTACTGTTCGTGCACAAATAATTCCGGAAAAAGGCTGTATTAAAATTGTTTGCCACTCCGATCGTATTACGCGCGGTCCTTGCGCCCGGCCACAAAATGCAGAAAAATAAAGAAAGCATATTTAAAATTATGTCAATTTGATCGAAAACATAATCATTGGGATGTGAAAAAATGTCACAGTTTCGCTTTTTGGAAGTTTTGTTTCTGTTTTGACGGTTTAATTCTAGCGGGGTGCGATCCATAAATGCCCTATGGAAATTCACCCCGCGTCCCGGTACACGAGAAAATGGCCAAAAATCGGCGTAGAGAAATATACATCTTCCCGAAAATTCTTTTAATTATGTATTTCTTTAATAGGATGTTGCTTAGTAGTCGTAGAAAAAACGTAGAAAGCAGCGTAAATGTGTCTCTTCTTCACCGGCGAGAGCCTGCCGGCGAAGAAAAATCTTCCCGCGCTGCCGGCTGCTCGCCACATCGCTTATCCAATCAGAATGCAGGTCATGTGAGGTGAACCAATCACAGCGTCGATCGCACGCTGCTACTTAATATTCATGACAAGATGGCGCCTGAAAGCTCCACAGCGAAGCGGAGTGTGCGTGTTTTTATTCCGGGGTTTTGACGCTGATTTTTGGCTAGCCGTGATTAAGCTACAAATGCCACACTAGTGGAGACAACAGATGAGTGATCATTTTACGATCGACAAGAACTTTTGATGAATGAAACAGCTGTGAAATCTCGCTGATGGCGATTTGTTTTTGAAAATTTGTCTCTGTGTATGAAAGATATGAACACGCTTCTATACATGTCTTGATATTTTTTGACGTGATTTGTACTAGTTATTTGTAGCAGGAATGTTACTAGTGCCGGGAGAAGTTGGGAAGGTAGCGGCTTGATAAATTTTCGTGAGCAACGAGTTTACGAAGCAAGTTCCGCCTAGCTCGAGCGATACAGCTCCGCGGATACAACTCGAGCCCCGAACAAGACCCTCCCCCGTAAAGTTTCGGCCGCTCTGGCCGGCCGCGGGCCGCTCGTAGAAGCAAACGCTGACTCGTGCTCTAGAAATCTGCACAGGAGGCTAAGAAAGAAGCAGTTTTCAGATCCAGAAAGCTAGCAGAAATTTGTCTGAAGTTCGTCAGAAGAAATGAGCCGGTGAAGTTTGTGAGAAAATGTAACGGAGCTTACTTGTTTTTCTGAAAATTTAGACGAAAGTAGCCGGCGCAAAAATTTGAAAATTTTGACGAAAGTAGCCGGCGCAAAAATTTGAGTAGGCGGCGATTTTCGCCGGTAGCCGGCTTGTTTTGAGAAGGCTGATAAAGTCAATGTCCTTTGAAGCAAGGTAGTTCAGTGACCGGGTACTCACTCATACTCGCTCACAGTGACTGGGTAGACTGAGTTTAATTATCAGGAAGTCCTCTGGTTTCAGCCAACACAAAGGAACAAGGCACTTTTATGGCTAATATATATATAGCTATAGGCCAGAAAGTCAATATCATATTCATACTTGTATCGTATTCGTATTAAACAGAGACTCGCATTAGAACTGAGACACTCCAAGTGTAAAACCAAGTACTACATGGTGTAGAGTATTTTCATGGTCTTAAAAGACTGACGAATGCCTACAACCATTCGTACTATAATAGCTTATCTGTTCCATGCAATCATTTAGTAAGTTGAAACAACTCTATCCCACTGTATATGACAGTATTCATGGAGGAAAAATTTGATGTTGACAATGTTCAGTGATAAAATAAATAGTTTGTTGGTCAAACATTACCCCTGCAATCACAGCCTTTCATAGAGCTGAATTGATGCTTGCAATTGGTTTACTATCACATAATCCAGACGATACATATAACATCATTGCTCCACACACTTTTGTGAAACTGTTGCAAGGGTCTGTGCCCTGCAAAGATATTTATCAAAGATTCAAACTTCAGCATTTAATTAAAGCCTTGACTCAAGTTTTATTGTGTCAGCTTGAAAGTTTCAAACCCTTGTATAGATAGATAATGAAGTAAAGTTTTGCATATTGAGAATGAGTGTAGACGATGAGGAAAAACTAATTATCAAAGCTGGAGTATTGTAACAGTAATAACAGGATGTCAGACATTTGTCACCATGGTAACTCTAGATGTCAACTCGATTTCTTCTAAGCTAATTCCCTTTTACTTTAATATATAATTATATGCATAATTAGTTTAAGTGTCTTCCTGAAGACACTCAAGTCAGATTATCTTCCTGAAGACACTTAAATTAGATTTTGTCTTCCTGAAGACACTTGAATCAGAAAAGAGATCCAATTTGGATGCCTGTCATGCCTCTTCTACAGTAATTTCCTATTTGATTTTTTAAACTTCAGAAGGAAAAATCTTTTGAGTGTAACTCGAGTGCTCATTAGTTAAGTTTTGGAGCTCCTTCCGGTTGTTGAGTTCAAGAAAGCATGGCACGCATGTATAACATGTGAGTGTCGGGTGTATTTGCATGATGTGAATTAAAGGCCAGGCAACACACCTGCAATACTTACTCCTGTTATCACCTAATATACATGTATATTATAATGAACTCAATAAGAGGAATATGAAGGTAGCCTCCTGTGCAGGCTCCGGGCTGGTGGGAGTTTTGATACTGCGTTTTGTAGAGTTTTTAACACGTTCTTTTATCGGCTATCCGACAACTGGCCACAAGAGTTTCCATTTTTTCCAAACATTTTTTTGTTTTTCCATTCTGAAATTGCATTGGACGCCTTCGTTTTATTACAAGGTCAATCAATTTGTTTCTAATATCTTCCTGTGCATGGAGGTTTTAAGATCTAATAATATATAGGATAACTTGATTATTTAAGGGAGGCTACTGTTCCTAAAGATACGACGTGTTCCATTTCATTAAGCAAATAGCAAGGATTGCTGGTTTAATCTGCAGTTAGATACGCTAGGTCCCTTAACGGGTCAGATAAAATCTGATTATTTATGATCAGAATTAATAGTGGACTACCCTAGGCTTGTAATGGGTACCATGGGACACAATTTAAATCAACAATAATAATTCTTTTACAGTAATATAAGACCTGTATGATCGTGAAATTCATGTTGAATGATTTTTTAAGACATTATGATAATATGAGAGAGAGAATGGTTTATTATTCACAAAAACCCTTGCAGCACAAGTGCTGAATTGCGGTTTCTTTCCAATAAAATCTTATGCTTATCAGCATTATGCATTGCAAGTCAGAATTAACAAAGGCATAAATCACTATATAATCAAATAAAACACTACCATCACGACTTACAGTTCTGCTAACTTTTAACTGTCATTCAGGAGGCGGACACAATAGGGTAGTGTACTGTTTAACATGCGCTGTGTCCGGCACTTAAACTAAACATTATGGTTTTTTATTATGCTACTGGTTGCCTCCATCAATTTAATGCAAAAATCTTAAGGACCAAGTTATTGGCGAAGAAATTGATGTTCTTCAGTGAGATTTTGATAATGAAAAGGGCCTTTAGAAATGCTATCTGTAGTGTTGGCACTATTTCTTGGTCACGGTTCTCTAGCTATCAATGTGTTATGCTGGACCAATGGGATCAGATGGGGCTGGAAATACCACCTGCATAATTATGTATACATCTTAGTTAAAATTGGAGCTGTGACTAGGTACTAATAATGTCTATCCAAGAACATAGATTTGCCCCAGACATGGTTCTGTATATGCATGTACTATCCAGAACCCTGCCTGAACATGGTTCTGGATAAAGCACAGTTCTAGATGCAACAGTCTTGAAGTTATCAGCTAGAAAAATTTCTGCACCAGGAGTTCAGCACCAAGGACAGGCACCAAGTGTTGTTCAACAGAGTTCTGGATACAATACTGAATAAGGCCACATCGACAATTGGCTTTGCACAGTTTTTGTAAATTCTGAGTGGTGCAGATAAAATGTAGTAGTAGCTGTAGCATGGGTACCATCCTGGTTAGTTTACATCCGCTCCCACAGTCGCACGCAAACTAACCAGGATAGTACTCCGCTGAGGCTAGGTAAAATGTGTCTGGTGCAGGTAATTTTCATTGTTTTCAAAATCATATCCAGTTGCTTGAGTAACTGTTTTTTGGCATATCGTATTACCTGGATGTCTAACCTTCATCGACGAATTTTCATTGTTATCTGCAGAAAAAAAGGGATTTCGAGCCCTATAATGTTTCCTGACGGACCATAGGACGATGAGGGAGTGTTTAATGCAGTAATCCTACCTGTGTTATCTCTGTTCTGCAGCAGCCATAGAGTCAGACAGTTCCTCTCACACAGTCACACAGTCTCATGAAAACACTGATTATTCCAATTTCTGCCTCAGAAGTTATTGTGTCTACAGACACACACACACACACACACACACACACACACACACACACACACACACACACACATACACACGAACGCCTCTGAAAGCATAAGCTTCTTGGCAAAGGTAATATGTAATACTAGACATATTTTCTGGCTGAGATTGAGACCACAACCTGAAAAACAAATCACTTGACCTTAATTAAGGTATAATTGTAATTTGCATATATCTGAGAAAAAAAAATTAGTAATACTTTATGAGACTGTGTGGGCGACTGTATGACTCTTAGCTTCTACAGAAAATATATTTTCTGGCTGAGATCCAGACCACAACCTGAAAAACAAATCACTTGACACCTTAGGGTATTGTAGTTTGCTGGGGCGGAAATTGGAATAATCAGGATTTTCAAGAGACTGTGTGGGCGACTGTATGACTCTTGGCTTCTACAGAAAATGTATTTTCTGGCTATATCAAAGATTGAGACCACATTGTGACCTGAAAAACAAATCACTTGACTCCTTAGGGTACTGTGGTTTGCTGGGGCAAAAATTGGAATAACAGGATTGTCACGTGACTGTGTGAGAATTGTATGACTTTAGGCTGCTACGGAACAATACTTTCCAGCTGAGATTGACAAGAACACCTGAAAACCAACTCACTTGACATTCTACCTTTTGTTAGGGTACTGTAATTTGCATATTTCTGTGGCAGAAATTGGAATAATCTGGTTTTCAGGAGACTGTGTGAGAGGTAGTGTCTGACTCTATGGCTGCTGCAGACCAAAGATAACACATGTAATAAGATTACTGCAGGAAACACACCCTCATCTATCTATGGTCCAGCAAAGTTTCAAGCTATAAGAATCCTAATATATAAGTTTTAATTGGCAATTACTCGTAATAATGGTGTGGAAGACTGTCGATTCCTGTATCTTGACAAAGGGTTTTTAATGATCAATTTCTTACAAGTATTTCAGAGAATACACTATCATGATCATAATTTTACAGCAAAGGACCGGTAGTGTAGTATAGCAGGATATCTTTTTCCCTTGATTTTCTTTAGAGCTTCTTTTAATATAACAATTTGCGAAGCTGAAAAGAAAAAAAGTGTCCTTCGCATTTATATGAGTTTTTTTGTGACATCACTCCTCTGAATACTTCAGTACTAATGATCATGCAATCTAGACTAATAAGTTACTTGAAACTTGTTCAAATGTTGGTATAGAAAAGTACAGCCGGCAAAAAGAGGTCTTTTGAAACAACTTCTCCTCCTTGTTGACTTTTTTTATATAAAATGCTGAACACTTATAAAGTAAGAAACAGAGATGTACAGAGTACAGCTAGAAGTACGGTTAGAAGTTCAAGGCTTAGGCGTAACAAGACGATCGGTGGAATATAGCCAGCTGCTGCCACGCCGCGTGCCTGGGAAGCTGGTGTGTTATGCTGAAAGGCGGTTATACCGGCTATACAGATACAGAAGCTGGTGTGTTACGCCGAAAGGCGGTTATACTGGCCATACAGATACAGATACAGGTTGAAAGTGCTTGAAGTTGGCGGAGGGGTTTTGTAATGATGATGCGTGAATTCTTCACACAGGTGTTGTAGAGAAGAAGCTATTATTCTGTATAGCCTCTGACTGCTTCAGCAACATAATAAAGTTTCTATTTATGTACCAAGCCCCTAAGAGATGAATGTGTTTCACCTAAAATGACATCCAGCATTTTACTTAAAAAAAGTTTAAAGGTTAGTACGTCAGGTACAGATTTTTTTTCACTGAGAATACTTTTTGTTTTGCATTCCTAAAATTGCATTAGATGCCAAATTCAATTTGTGGTTGGAATTGCTGATTGGAAAAAGATGAACTTGAATACAAAATGGAAAAATTCTGTTTCTTGGTAGGGAGGAAATTCAGATTATATTAATTTTTTTCTCCCAGCTTCTGTTGCTACGATCTCCTTGTGCGAAAATTTTACTTTCAAATATTTGAGAGCCAGGGAAATGAATTGGCGTGGCTGGCCTTGGGATCCAAGTGCACAACGGTGCATGACCATTCCCATACGCGCTGCAGCCATTAAACGATGGTTTAGAATAGTAAAGACCTTTACAGCGTTTCCCCAGGAAATAGTTAGGGGGGATTTAAGGTTGTAACCCTGAAATAGACATTTTCGGAATGTTTTTTAACTGGGAGAAAAATTGGTATCAGGCCACACCAATTTAATTTGTTGGTTCTCGGATTCGCCTGCTTCATTTTTTTCTGATTTGCAAAAAAAAACCTTCATGCTCTGAAACAACAATCCAAAATGCTAATATTTGAAGGATGTCCCTTCTCTTCAGAGTTGTTACCATTTTTCCATCTATTTTTCCTAGAAAAATACGAGAAACAACAAATCAAATTGGTGTGGCGTAAGGACTAAATATTCAGTCTGCAAGCATGAACAGCAAGTCTAGGGGGTACAATATTCAGGCATCTACATTATTGAAATTGAATGGCACTGAAAAATGATCCAAAAATGTAATATGTATTGGACTGAAACCCTGTGGCAATATGCCCAATTTATAATCAGTTTTTGCTCTGAAACAAAGCGTGAAAAAACCTGACACGTAGCATTAGCTAGGAGATCTCAATTTGGCAACAGGGGAATATTCAAATATCACAGGTAGACGCTGTGCTCTTTAGGAGCAGTCACATGAGAGCATGCATCGCGTAAAAATTGATCAAAATCTACATCCTTTTTGCCACCTCCCCGATTCTTTGAAATTCCATTTTCCGGGGAGTCAATTTTGGCTCCTGATGGTTTTAAGTAGACCATTACGGCAGTGTTATAGGAATTTACCTCGGTGTAGTAATACATTTATATGTGCGCTGGTTGGCTACACGATAACGCCGGCGGTCCTGGCTGAGCTATAGCTGGTCCCCCGGGACATTTGCCTGCCGCTGATATCCAACACGCCTTCATTGATCTTGTATATTTGAACTAGCTCCCCGAAGTGGCGGCCTCACAACAGATTAGTCAAAATTTCTAGTTGGGGCTGTATGCTGCCATTTGGTGTGGCTCTGTAGCAGCTATTATATCCGTTTGCTGAACTTGAGGGAGCGTTTGGCCGGACAGAATGATGCTGGCAAAGAGGCCCACCATGCTCTGCTCCCCTTTCTCGTCTCCCTTTCCTTCGCCTTTTCGAAAGAAGAGGAATACCGTCAGGTAAGGCATCACTAGACTTAACATGGTTCTGTATTTTTAACATGGACACTTTGAAATTGTGACAGCTAAAAACATGAACCCAGATGGCTGGATTTCCTAGTAGTTATCTGTGGAATACAGACACCATGTTCACTTCTCTACAATATGATGTCTCAGTATGCCTCAGATGTTAAAATTTTGCTGTAAAATGCAGCAGATGGAAGGGTTTTTATAGTTCTCACCATCAAACCCAGCGAATGACTGCATCGGAATGTTATTATATAACAACAGATGGTACTAGGCTGATGATTGTGGTGTTTTAGAAACAAAATGGCAGCCTGCAAATAGACTGGCTTTTCCATTCACCATGCATTTGTTTCACACCATTTGTTCAAGTTTTATACATGTTTTTTTGGCTATGATATTGTTTTCTTTGCGTCAATGAGTTTTTTTTCAAATATGCATTGTGCTTTGTTATGCTTTAGATTTAATTAAGTCCGGTTACTCCCAAACAATTTGTTTGGAGCCAATACTGTATTTAGCCAATTTACTTAATAACAGAACATATTTCATCCTTCTTTTTATTGTGGTAAGAACATATTCAAGCCTAGATAAAGCCCCATACCCCTAATAACTCATGATTGACAGTAAATCAAGTTACATTTACTTCTTGTATGTAAATTCATGACCTTCCTTATGTTTGGTTTATACATTGTAAGTTTTGTTCATTTTTAAGTAAGACATACAATTGCAAAATACAAGTACAAAATAAATAAATAACGGAAGAGCACGTTTGCCTACTAGTAGAAGTGCTGTTAGCTTGGACAAGTCAATATCCAATAGTATCCTTTGAATATGGTTTAAAATGAACGGGCTTCAACATATGCTCTCTTGCTTTTTTCGCTTACACACTACTCAGTGTAATATTCTCAAGCATCTTTTAATACCTAGTGAGTTATTTTTTTAAATTAAATCATCCACTGTAGTCCCACACACGTTTTCTGCCATACGGGCAGTAGAGGTTTGAATATGACACCTGTGAAGCAGTGGGTAGTTCAGGGACAATAAACATCCGTTCTGACATCCCACACAAGATTTTCTATCGGTACTTCACAGGAGGGTGCATCACATGTACTTCACGGATGCATTGACAACAGTAGACAATAAGTATACCAGTCCTGTATATTAATATTAATATTAATATTACCACATGTGAAAGAAAAAGTCAGATATGCACATATTTTTTTCAAGACTAAAGACTCAAGAATTACATTGTATTTATTGATCATTTGCAGTAAACTTAATACAATTACTGATTTGCAAATCAATGTACATTTCATTATCTTAAAATCCAAAAGTTTATAGTATTGCACACAATGAAGTTAAAATAGAGAGTCATTAGGAAGTTAAAATACAGAATCATTAGAAAGACTACATATCCACAAATATTTTGTGATACTTCTCTACCTCTTGTGCACTAGCTGCCAGGCCTTTGGATGATGGGCTCATCTCATGTTGATAGTTCATCTGTATAGTCTATCATATTTCAATCAAGTTTGTAAGATTAAACTTCAGCTTTATTTAAGGCTGCAATATGGTTCTCTCAATGAAACAATTATTATTATCATTATCTTATTAAGATAGTGCAGGCTGCTATGTGTTTTAATTTTAGCACATAATATTTTCTCTCAATAAAACGGTTATTATTATCTTATTAAGGTAGTGTAGAACTTAAGATCAATATTGTGAAGTGTAAGGTAATGCGGGTATAATGCTGACTGTTCTGAATATGACTGAGTAATTATTATAAGAAAGTATTGTTTTTTGCAAATTGCAGAAAAACATTTTGACATTCTGCAATATTACAAAACAGTGAAAAAAATTATTTCAACCACTACTATGACTATTCTGAACATGGCAAGAATGAAAGATGAGCTCATTACTCTGGAGCCCTTCAGATCTCCCGCTCTGTACTTTTGTGGCACCTGGTATACTATTCTTAAGAACTTTAATTTGTGTTTACTACTGACTCAATGATAATATACTATTAGTAAAGTGCATGTGAAATGTTTGCCAACATGCAAATTTACAAATTGCAGAAAATTTTTTTGACATTCTGCAATATTATAGAACAGTCTGTGAAAAAAAGTACTTAGTATTTTGACCACTATGACTGTATTCTGAACATGACAAGAATGACAAATCAGCTCATTACTGCAGAGCCCTCTAGATCTCCTACTCTGAGCTTCTGCTGCACCTGGTATAATATTTTAAAGAACTTTTGTGTTAATTTTGCTTGAATTTTTCAAAGTGGATTAAAATATTTGCCAACATGCAATTTTTTATACTGTGATGGGTTTAGGTTCAGAGTCTGACTTAAAACAGTGTATTTGCAAATTGCAGAAAAAAATTGACATTTTGCAATATTACAGAACAGTAAAAAAAAAGTATTTCGACCACTATGACTCTATTCTGAACATGACAAGAATGACAAATCAGCTCATTACTCCGAAACCCTTCCGATCTCCCGCTCCATGCTTTTGCGGCACCTGGTCTGCGATCAATCAGTGATACAGGACGCCTGCTGCCATGTCAGCGGAATCAAATTAATAACAATGGGTCACCTTTTGGGGGTGTACTTAGTATGCAAATTGGACCGCACAGGTGTACTTAGTATGCAAATTGGACCGCACAGGTGCAAAATGTCAGAAATGGAAGCAAGCATGAAATAAAATAATAGAGCAGTTGAATCATTTCAAACGGGATTGAAATTTTAATAGGTAGACGTTTCAGGTACCGTCCGGTACCTTTCATCAGTACAAAATCTGATTAAATCAAATTCGGACAGTACCTGAAACGTCTACCTATTAAAATTTCAATCCAGTTTGAAAAGATTCAACTGCGCTATTATTTTATCTTCATCCTGGATGATTAACCTTTACCAAGGAAGCAAGCATGGTTCTGTATTAACAGACGCTTTGAAATTGTGACTGCTAAATACAGGAACCCAGATGGTTTTTGTATTTCCTTATAGCTATTTATGGAATACATGATTTTACACCTCTCTGCATTGTGATCTTAGTATGCCTGGTATAATTTTTTTAGTTTGCTGTAAAATGAAGCAGATGGAAAGGAAGCACGGCTGCATTCAATCTGCTTGCTTTGTCTACAACTCCCTCCTGCAGGCCACACCAATTTAATTTCTTGGTTAACAGATTTTTCCAGGAAAAAAATGGAGCAGGCAGGCAAAAAAAAAACAGGCCTAGGCATCCTATTATGGTCCAAAATGGTACGATAGGAGCCATGAAGTCAACACACCAGGCTAGTTCAAAATTTAAACAATGAATTTTGAACTTTTAATGATAACATTGCATTGAAACATGGAATAACTGTAACAACTAGGAAGAAAAGGACCGTTTTTAACTGTTCAGGGCAAAATATGAGCATTTTGTAGTTGATTCTGAATCATTATTTTTTTTGCAAATCAGAAAAAATGAAGCGGGCGAATCCGTTAACCTGGAAATTAAATTGGTGTAGCCCCAGTTGAATATGAAATTGGGAGCACAAGATAATACAGAGGCCTGACATGCAATGTAGAGGCACTATTAGAAGATGGTTTGCTGATCTGTTGCAAAGATGCTGTGAATAACTGACAAGTGTTAAATTGCTTCCCTTCATGCACCAGCATGTGTCGGTTGGTTCACGCCTCCATGGAGTTTGTATTAGTGCAGGGAATCACTATTCAATGGAGACTCTTTTCCACAATTTGCAGTATACAGGAAGATACTGAAAGTACATTGTACATTCAAGAGCTTGTTTCAATATACGAAAATGGAACACATGGCCCACACTGATTTGTATACATTTAATGTATGCATGTTCCAAAGAGTGCTGGTTCTTGCTGCTACATGTAGCCTAATATGTAGATGGTGCTTCTGTGGCTTTGTTTGTATCTCGTCCTGCATAGTAGTCGTGACAAAACTTACCAAATAGCAATATGAATGTTAAAAACCAAAAATGGTTTTAAATTAGTGCTACACACATTTATTTATGGACAACATGATAACAGCATAACTGGCTTGAGTAAAGAGACTCTTTACACAACCAAGTTTTTTATTCAGCCGACGTTTCGATGACCATCTGTCACCTTCCTCAGGGCAATTCTGACTGGTTGACATTGCACTATATACACTTGTGCTGCAGTGCAATGTGAACCAGTCAGAATTGCCCTGAGGAAGGTGACAGACGGTCACTGAAACGTTGGATGAATAAAACACTTGGTTGTGTAAAAAAGTCTCTTTACTCAGTGTCTTACCAGCCTGATGAAACTATTCGCGGACGAGCATAACTGGCTTAGTCCATCAACTTTCTCAAGATTTATCACTGTGAACTTTAGAGGAGTGACCCAAAGGTTGAGGGTACCCTAAGTCAACTAATCCCCAAAGCACATGTCAGGGCATTTGGCAAAGTCATCCGCCAAAAAACTGAACATGAAAAATGGGCATCACTGTGCCACTGCGTTCCCCTCTATCCTCTATCTGTCATCTACATCACCCTGACCTTTTTATGAGTAACCCGGGGGGCCGTGTGATTTGTGGTAGGGTGGGGAAGCAGTCTCAGTATATATCAAAGTTCATGCTAGTAATTAACTGCGCACATGTAGCTGCAAATTTCTTGATAATATATGAATATTTGTACTGGAATGATTTTGAATCCAAAATTTTGAGACATGCAAGTAGATATACATGTTGTAAGTAGATAGAAAAATCATAAATTTTAAGTTTAGAATGTTGGTTTCTGTATTCCTTGGCAGGAATTGTTGGTGCACAACAAAAATGAAAATCAAGGAATGCTAATGCATTTAAAGATCATTTTAATTGAGAACATAGCTCTATACAGTGGTTTTACAATCCATTACAAGATAAAATGCAAACAGCTTTTCTATTAGTTTCAGAGAGCAACCCTACTGATCTGCTATCAGTCAAATGCTCCATAGATGAGCTTACTGATTCAAGAAAGTGAATAGGTGGAGTAAGGAAGGATTTTGGTTTTCCATCAATGTCTAGGTTTGTAAAACTGCTTTACATCAGACTACCAGATTTAAGCCTTCAGTACAAAGGGCAGGCATTCTGGATTGATCTCGGTAAAAAGAAATCCTAGCTAGATGTCACTAAGGGGCAGGAATAGGAAAGACTTGCATTTGGGGAGTAATTAAGTGAGCAACTGTAGTCCTACGCACATCTTTCGTCATACGTTTAGTACAGGTTTGAATGTGACAAAGTGAAGTGGTGGGTATTAAGCAGTTCAGTGACATTCAGTACGTCATCCCAAACAGGAAATACGTTCTGCATTGTTCTCGGTAAAGTCGTATTAGCTTGGTGGTGGTAAGAAGCAGAAATAGGAAAGAAACAATTTCAGTGCTAAGTAAGTGATCAATTGTAGTCCCATACATGCATTCTGAATTGTTCTTGGTAAAATCATATCAGCTTGGTGGTGGTATAAGAAGTAGAAATAGGAAAGAAACGATTTTTGTGCTAAGTAAGTGATCACCTGTAGTCATGCACATGTTTTATGACAATTTACTTTCGTTACGTCATCCCACACAGGAAATGCATTCTGAATTGTTTTTGTTAAAATCATAGCTACATGTGTAGATGACAGAAAGGGGCTAAACGGGAAAGAAACAGTGCATATATGGTTAGTAAGCAATAGGGGTAGCAGCTCAAAACCTTCCCGCCTCACCCACTCTGCAACATACCTAGCCTGCTACCTAAGTGCAGAACTCTCTACAGACAACAGTCTTTCTTCCGGTGCACCATTCGGGAGTGGAACAGCCTGCCATTGCCCTCTGCGCCAATCTGGAGAGCTTCAAGTCCATGATATAAGTTTTAATATTCCTTCTCCTCATTACATACCCTCCCCCCCCCTGCCCAAATCCAAATCCACAGAATCTTGACAGATTCTTCAACATGATGAAGGCGGTCACCCCACACACTGAAGAAGAAGGGGGGATGGGTACCTGTATTGAAAATTCAGGTCCAGGTCTGAATATTTTGATTCAGGGTAAATTTCTTTGCCTGCCATGACCAGATTATCTAAAAGATGTGACAGTCGCTGTGTACAATCTATAGAAATGTACATCAGGTCTGATGCTCCGGTTGTCGCATTTCTGTTTTCTTTTACTCTGTCCCTGATCTTGTTCCGGTCCAAACCGGTCCGGATGAACTGGTACCCACCCCTAGTAGGCAATCAACTGTAGTTCCACACACGTTTTATGTCATGTGCCGTACAGGTGTGAATGTGAACACCTAATATGTGCTGCTGGGTAGCAGTATAGGGACAATTGACATCCGGTATGACATCCGCACAAGATTTAACATAGGCATGCGTCACATGTACATTTGTATATGTACTTCTGAGATTCATTGATATTGTACAAATTAAACATACATAACAGTAGACAAGAAGTATATGTTCTATATCATATGTGTCTATGTACTACATGTGGAGGACAAAACAGAACTCAGATACATTTTGTATGTCCCTGGGGGTGTCCGGTTCCTAGTTCTCATCATCACAAGTGGTTTTATAGCCGCCATCTCCATATTTACAGCCCTCTGCGCAGACATGCCGTCCATCAAGGTCAGTAAACCTGCCAGAACGAGACAAGTGCCTCTCGCGGGACGGCGGATCATTCTGGTAATTAAATGCCGGACCAGACGCATCGCAGGCCATGGGAAAATCAATACGGACACACTAAAAACCACAAAAACTGTCATATGTACAACAGACATATCTTGTGGCATAATAATTGAACGAAAAGTTTTATAGGGTTATTTATTTGTGTTTTTTTTTTAGTTTGTATAATTTTGATTTATCTGTAGGCAGCTGGTGAAGAAATGTTTGAATGTCCATACAAAATGTATCTGAGTTCTGCATGGACTGGTATTTGAGGTATCGTAGATCAATTGATTGGAAAGATTTGGTCACGATAAGATAATGATAATGCAGCAGAATAATTATCAGATTGGTTTCTAGCTTTTAATGATGTAGAGGGGCTTAACACAGGCATCCACATAGTGTAAGGACAATCAGCTAACACATGCCCTTTCCTTGGTGCTGAAAGCTCTGTTGTGATGAGAAATGCCATCCGTTGGGGTCATTTTTACATAAAGACAAGTTCTTTATTTTTATCATCATATATGCTACAATCTGAATGTTTGTTTACTGTTTATATGATATTATGCCCACTGAATCAAACAAAAACAAAGAGTTTTGGGGCATATTCTTACAAATAGTAATGATGCCCTTCTTGTCCTGTAAGTCAGTTCAGTTCTGATAGACACCGAAACGTATGCAAGGTTGTGTAAAAGACAATCCCTACTAGTATATCCTACCAACACTATCACTTCACTAGAGGTATGCCATGCTCAGTAAACCTGGCACGACCACACTATCGGATTAATATCTTTGGCACAGCTGGGGAACTCAAACCCCAGTGGATGAACGGCTTCTCTTTCTGGTGCTTAGAGGCTTTGGACTAATGCCATAATTGGAACACGGACTCTGGGTAGGATTTAGTGAGATCGTTTGTGGGGAAGCCACCATTTTGAGGGATATTGAAGGAGACAATCTAACACAAAATGAAATATGTCCATGTGGGAAAGGGGCTTTCCTTTCTGCTCTTGGTTATACCTTGGAAGAACCTTTAATGTGCTATTTGTCTGGGATAGTTCAATATCAATACAGTAGGGGAACAAACTAGAGAGGAGGCTGCATTTTTCCTCTCGTGAAATTTGAGGGAATTTGAAAAAGGTTTGCTTGCAAAAGTACATAATTTTTTGCACACATCATGCACAGATGATATATTTTAGAAGATTACACATGAACTGTCCATTCCATTCAAAACACATAATTGTTTGTCCACCCCTTGGCTGTTGTAATGGACTGGTCCAGATTGATTGCAAAGATGTGATGTGAACACACGTATATCCGTGACAAATGTTGATTTGTGACTTGATAAGCAGCATGGTATTACACACATTTTGTTTTAATTAGTATGACCTTGTTTGGGTGTCTTTATTCCAGACACGTTTCAGGGATATTATCATCCTGTGTTTTGAAAATTGCAGTAGGAGACATAACAGGGCTCAAAATTCATTTTTGGGAATAGGTGCACTCGTTTACCCAATTTAAGAAATTAGGTGCACAATTTTGTTTGGGGTGCATCATATAAAATAAAATAAAGTACTAAGTAAAATGTCAACAAAAACTAAATATGTTTCATTTCTAAAGAAATGTACTACACAAATGATTTTATTACTTTTCTGACACTTAGAATGAATGAATGAATGAATGAATGAATGAATGAATGAATGAATGAATGAATGAATGAATGAATGAATGAATGAATGAATGAATGAATGAATGAATGAATGAATGAATGAATGAATGAATGAATGAATGAATGAATGAATGTTTATTATCGTGCCATTGCGATCAAAATGCCGCCCAGCCCATATGGGCTTATAAGGCACCGACAAAATACAAAATCAAAACAGATGTTGTGTATACATAAGTAAACCTACATAACTACTTGCGTGTACAGGTGCACCCACACAAAAAAATAAGGTGCACAGCTCCAAATTTTGGTGCACTAAGATGCACATGCACCGGGTATTTCAAGCTCTGCATAATATCTGCTGGGAATCTTCTGGATTTTAAAATAATGTTTAGTCTTTGATATTAGTTCTTCCCACACTTGTTCTTATTTATTCTAGAATTCTAAGACACTGTGGTTTTAGAAAAAAAAAGAGGTTATTTTATGGTCTTTTATGCTCACCAAAATCTATTCTAAAAGTTCATTCCCAGCATAGCTTTCAGCTACAGTTTGCATGAGGTGTGACATGTGCAGGCTAGGGAACAATAGTAAAAGGAATGCCTATAATAGTGAGCATTCATGCAAATAGAATTATTATCATGCCATACAGCTTACCGTCTATATGCATGAGGTGTGACATGTGCAGCTTTGGAAACAATAAGAAAAGGAATGCGTAATAGTGAACATTCATGCAAATAGAACTTTATCATCATCCCAACCAGGTTACCGTCTGTGCATGAGGTGTGACATGTGCAGGTTTGCGAAGTCAACAATAGTAAAAATTAATGAAAAGCTTTGTTGTAAACTAATTATAAGAAAATCTTATGACTGACAGATCAAGCCCAATCTTAACTAAACCAAGCTAAAATCTACCATTCTGTTCAGGATTGAACAAAATAAATGGCTAGTGCTGTGTACCTATACCCACATTCAGGTCCAGATCAGGATTCATGTCCAGAGGCATAATATAAAATACAGAAGGGTCGTCACAGTTAATAGTTCCTAATGAAAAATGCGGCATCTTTAAATGCCTTAACATTTTTACAAGTCCGAAACTAGTTCCAGCAAACCGGTACACAGCTTTGTAAATCGATGGCTTTACCTTTACTGTTTTATACATATAGTAGGTGTTGCAATGCTATAATGACATATTGCTACTAGGGAAAAGTTCAATGGAAAAGCTGTACGTGCACTGGGTACTACAAATCACACAGTGGGGCTGTTCAGTGAAGTGTAGGGAAAAGTTCAGAAGAAAGGCAGTACGTGCACAGGGTACTACAAAGAACACAGTAAGGGCTGTTCAGTGAAGTGTGCCACATGCCATCTGCTGAAGATTTTAATTGCCAGTGCTTAATAAGTAACACGTTTCTAGACACGGGTACTTTCAAATTGGTGATCGGGGCCAATATGAAAGAGACTTCTGTATCATTCTGTATAGCCAGTATAACCGCCTTTTGGCGTAACACACCAGCTTCGCAGGCACGCGGCGCGGCGGCAGCTGGCTATATTACACCGACCGACTTGTTACACCTATCCCTTGAACTTCTAACTCTAGACATTGTTTAAAGCTATCTGATGACAATGCCCCTACTGTACTTGGTGACAGTGAGTTCCTCTCTGCGATAGTTCTAGGAAAGAATGAATTCTTGAAACCTCATTCCTTGGTTGATAAATCCGGTACATGAAGGCATGGCTATTTCTTGTACTCTTCTGGGCTGGTATTAGGTACTTAGTAGTTGGGACGTCCACCAGTTTATTAGTCATTTTGTACGTCATGCATAGTCTGACTTGTGCAACAAATACTCTTTGATTTTGAAGTTTTTCCTTAGACGAGTCGATAAATTATGCGATGTCACGTTCCAGCTTCTTATTCTGTTGGAGCTGTACAAAACAACATGTGATCCGCCACGTTCCTAGAATCTGATTCTGATGAGCTGATTCAGAAGCTTTCTCAGCTGGAATTGTACCAAAAAACGTGCGATGCACAACATTCAGTTAACACCTTTCTGGATGAAATTGGGAAAGAAAATTTATCGTATTACCTGGATGTCTAACCTTCTTTGACGTGAGTCTGACTTGTCCAAATTTCTTTGGCAGCAAATGTATCAGACAGGGATGGCTTGCCTACTTTGAGAAACAAAAAATTGAAGTTTTGCTCATCAAACAGACTAGTTCTCAGTGGCTTTGAAGATTTAAGTTTTAGTAATGGTCAGAAGTGTAGTCACAACTATGTGCCGCATCCCTGTTTACAATCATCATAATGATTGTAGCTGTTGTTTACTTAATGCAAGTATAAGTAAGTAATACTCTAGCTGTGATAAACACGAGGGCTACGTTGGTGAAGATTGGGTGAAAAAAAATTCCAGTGCAAGAGAGAAATCCTGATAAAAAGGCCTAAAAACACGCCAAAAATAACCCCAAACCCAAGCCTCATCTTGGAGAGTAGAAGGTTAGGCAGGAGGGCTCTTGGTCCTGAGCAGAACATGCTTATGCCACATGACCCCATGACGCCACACGACCCCACAACATTCAAAAGTTTTACTCTGTCCTCTCAAGGTCAAGTAAATGATGGCGGGTTCTTCAAGATTTGCATAGTTTGTGTATTCCACAGAGGAAATAAAATGTCATGACAAAAAGTTTTAAAAGTTTCTGTTGAAATGTTAACCGGTGCCTGTTCTTTCATATCTTTTGTTCACCATGCTGGATTACTGCCTTATGCACACCTGACTGCACCTGCTGACACCTGTTTGCACCTGCTGACACCTGTTTGCACCTGCTGACACCTGTTTGCACCTGCTGACACCTGTCTGCACCTGATGACACCTGTCTGCACCTGATGACACCTGTCTGCACCTGCTGACACCTGTCTGCACCTGCTGACACCTGTTTGAATCTGCCACCATGTAACACCTGAAATACCAAACAGGTAATGTACTTCTTACTACAATGCTGTCTATTATAGGGAGTTAATGCATGAATGAAAGACCTTGATTCTTGATTTTCCATTAAAATTTTATGCTCTTACAAGCTAAGGACATTCTTGCAAACTGAACACAATACTGTACCATCACGCTCCTCCCTGAGACGTCGCCAAAAACCCAGCTTGCTTGTCTTTCATGCTGGGCTATTAGGAAAGGCAATTAATGAAGCAAGATTGGAATGAAGTCAGCTTCTCAAAGGGTCAGGACATCCTCGGGTCAATTAGTGCTGGGGATGATGATCAAAGTGACAGTTCAGTCAAAGAAGGCACCATGAGCCAGTGGCTGCTTTCTGACAGTTACATTCTCTTTGGAGATCAAAGGACCTCTCCTGAACATTAAAGATCATAGGACCTGGTACAGACAGCAATCCGAAGGAGTGATTGAATAACAGGTTTGGATCCAGGTCAGAGTCCAGGAATATATTTTTTTTTTATTGGAGTTTTAAACATTGTAGGCTTCGTGACAAAGCCCAGGTCATTTTTAAAGTTATTTTTGAAATTTGATCCAACACATTAATGGTTTTCACATAGAGCTTACTAGCAGGACTGTTTCCATCGAATGATTGCCTATAGTACATAGCTATGGGTTTACTTTTTATATTTTTTTTCTACTCCTTGGTCACCATGAAAGAAGACCACTCAAGAAGACTTTTTAAGTGTACTATGATCCTGTTTTGTGCGATGGAAATAATTTTTCTTTTGGACTGACTGACAAGGAGAGAATTTTGGGACTTTTGCTCCATGTAGGACAATATTTGATAGGTTTCATCACAGCTACTGATAATTATAACTTTTCTTCAAGTGTTTACCTTGTTTTTTGTGAGACTTTTTCTCATACTAGTCTCTAGTAACAATGTTATGTTGAAGGATACAGGCCATGACACTCTTGGACTAGCATCAGGTGTCAGAGATTTGCTACAACATTGTTTTCTCCCTTCCTTTTCTTCAACGAGGTCACCTAATATGATTTAAAGCATCGTAAAACTTGTTACACTAAAGGTATTTAAGCTTCTTATACATGAGTAACAACATTAAAAGCCAGGTCATGACGTTCTAATGTCACAAAACATGTATTAATTTTTCCTGTATGTACTATTAAGTTTACTTAATTTCATACAAAGCACTTGCCCCATGACGCTTTACTTCAGCAACATCGCCTTATATGGAGGATGATCTGTGGATCAGTTGGAGCGTGATGACAGGTCAGGACAATATATAATTTACTTTCAAAACGCGTTTTTGAAAGCGTTGACCTCAGAGAGTTGATTTCATTTGTGTCAGAGAATACACGTACGTGGTTGCGCAGTGGGTATACGTGCGTGGTACGTGATGACATATTGTATGATCTCCATACACAATTATGGCTCAACAAAGTTTTATTGAAGTCGAAACATCATTTTTTACCCCGTAGGGGTCATATTGATTAAGTCTCTCCCACACCACCGCATTTCTGAGTGTAAATGAACACAATTGATATATCCTGCTGTGTTCCTTAACTCAATTCTAATCTTAGGTTCTTTCATACACCCTCACAATAAAATAAACCCTAATGATCAGGAATTAATTGAGTTAAAATGATACCATATATGAAATTTAAGACATACCTGCTAATCATAGGTGAACAGCTATAAAAGAGGTAAGAGCACATTGCCAGGGGCATTGGAGGAAGTTTGTGTTGAGTCGATAGATACAGGAGGAGCAGAATTTTAGCAAGAGGCATTGGAGAAAATTTGTGTTAAGGCTACAGATACAGTAGGAGCAGAATTTTAGCAAGGGTCATGGAAAGCATAGCTCACTACCATGTAGCATGTGGAACAGGGAAACCCTGGCTGCAGAGGTGCCTCAAGTTTAGCTCTTGGAGAAGAAGCCGGTCTTTGAAACAAGTCAGGAAGACACGCGCTGTGGTGAGACTGGTGAAGTAAGTATTAACTCTGTTAAACTTTAACTGTGCTTAATTGGAGATACTATGGTTGTACTGAATATCCCTATTAGTTGTTACAATGTGGTTCAGTCTTTCATATATATTGAGAACCTTACCCTTAGACCTTAGTTCCTCCTGCAACTAGTTGCATCGGTCGACTTGCAGACTTAACAGTACTCCTCCAGAGGTTTCTGTTTTGTGCCGCAGCAGCCATGGATTCCGTGTTGCCAAATCCCAGTTTCTTCCCATCATTCTGAATTGTTTTGCATAGGGTATAGGGTGTATTGAGAACATCACACCTTAAACCTTAGCCTGGGTGCCAGGCTGTTTGCAGGGCATACACAGGCCAGTTTCTCAGCTCCAGGACCAACATGCCCCCAATCCCTCAGTTAGGCTGGCTAAATTTTGGGCCTAGTGTGCAATGGGTTTGGCATTTGGCATCTGGATCACGTACATGTAAAAAGAACCATAATCCTGACAAATTGAGTAATAAAGCAAGATCGTGACCTCCCAAGTGTCTTGTTAACTGGAATTTAATTTCTCAAAAACAACTTCTTCAGAAAAACTAGTAGTTGTTGACAAGATGCAGCATCGCGTAAGCTCTTGTGTCATGAGGTGTAACAACCCACTCAAGGAGGTAAATCACGCATCACGCAGAGGTGCTGTCATTGTGTGTACACTCAGTTGTTTACGCACAAGCTGTGAAATTAATGATGCAGATGACACGCGCGTCATTGTGACATAAAGGGTAAATGCTCTCCACTGATGTCAAACTGTGCAAATGATGCCCAACTCATGAACATAATAAATTCAAGGTGGGCAGAGTCGTAGTGGCAAGTCACATGGGGCTTGTCGTGTTTCTTGGCTGAGATACTCAACATAAAAAGGCTCATTATAATAAAGAAGTAGAAGCATTAACCAGTTAAGTCAGCCAGCCACCCACACTTTTGCACTAGTGTAGAGCCATAGCGTACGCTTCTTCGAATCTCTGCTACAAGACAGTCCGCTCTATACGTACAAGATGAAGAAAGCGATCATGATGGGTTGCGGGCACTTGGGCCGTTCTCGCGTGTGTGTCCGCTGTTGGCGGGCAAAGGTGGTCAAGCCGAACAAAGCGTTTGTTGTACTGGAGAGGTGAGTGATTTGTAAGCTTGTACATTTTAGGGATTTATTAATTAATTTTTATCTAATAACGAGATGTGCCCCCCTCCAATGCAGAAAGATTGGCATAACTATAACCTAAATTTCAAGGTGTCAACGTTGAGACCAGACTGTAAGATTTGAACCACTCACTCTAGGAAGGACCCCTGCTCTTTTTTATGTAAGTGTAGTGGGATTTTAGAGGTACATGTATGTTGTACTTGAGAGGTAAGTGTGATATCTAAACTATGTGAGATTGGTTTATTGTTTTTTATCGAAATTTAACAACACATTTGAAGGATTGATGTACAATCATGTAACCGCTTACTATCACCTTTTTCAAGATATCAAACCTCAGAACAGACTGTTACGCAGTCAGGTTTGAACCACTCATTAATAATACTTTTCAATAAGTCTGGTAGGAGTATGAAATACTGACAGATGCGACTGTGCCGATGTGGGGTAGTATGTGCCAATACCAAACAGATTTCCTTATTCAGAATATTTCCGGCAAAAAAAAATCGCACTGGATGCCTTTAATGTGCTAGAGGTACATGACATTGTATGGCTGTCCTTAAAAACACGGAACCTCGATCTGCTTTACATCTATCTGAAAAAGGACCAAAGGTATATATATTAGATACTCATTTTCAAAGTCTTAGAGTTGAGTGAGAAAATAGTGATTTTAACTACTGGCCATTGAGTTGAGGTGTAACCTGTTGACTGTGCATATGTTCACATGGGAAGATTGACTATACCATAATTACACTGTTAACAGTTAACAGATCTGTACTAATTGATTTGCCCCTTTCTAGCTCAGTTCAATTCAGTTCAATTTTATCTCCTGATTATATTACATTATATATAGTGCTTTAATGGCTTTTTTAGATTCTAAAGCAGGTCATATATTATAATGCTCTTAATTATGAAGGCAATGCAATTTCAGGGCAGCAAAACTGGATTTTCAAAGTCAATTTTCTCATCGTAATAAGTTCAACGAACCCTATCCCATAGCACACTGGTATCTGTGAGGCAAAAATGTGATGTCACTGACAGAAAATTGTTGCTTGTTTTGTATGGTAGGCTGCTTCTAGCTACTTATAGTTATGGATGTAAAGAGATTCCACACGTAACTTGTTTTAGGCCTTTTTTAAATGCTTTAAGAATTGAAAATGACAGAAATGTGCTAAAAATGGTGTAGTAGATAAATGTCCATATATATATCAGACAGAATTCCTAATCCAGAGTTGTTGTTTTCTTGTCGCCCTGAAATTGCATTGGATGCCTTTATATGTCTGTAAGTCGTGATATATGTAGCAACAATGTTGTTCAAACCACCACCACAGCAGCTGGTCTTAACACTTTCTTTAATGTCCTAAATTATTTTACATACAGTTACAGTCTCTCAGTACAAGAAATATGTGTGATTCTTTATATATAGATCAGGCAGAGAACAAGTCACAAACTTTCTCTTGTCACGAAAACAGCCAGCCGAAACTTGACATGTTTTTCACACAAGACACGTGCCTCAGTGTGCTCGTCAGATTTCCACTGACAACATCACAAGTGTAAGTATCTCAGTACAAGAAATATCTGTCAGTGAGTCTTTATATAGATGGCAGAGGACAAGTCACGAACTTTCTCTTGTCACGATGTTTTGTTTTTGAAAACAGCCGAAACTTGACATGTTTTTCACACAAGCCACGTGACTCAGTGTGCTCGTGACATTTTCTTCAACAACATCACCTTATTTAGAGTGACTATCACAGTATGGTATAAATTAATGCTGAATGTTTTTTTAAAGCTTTGATATTGCTTCAGTGTGGTTGTACCAGAGTCATAGTGTTTTTTGTATGATTCTGAGTTAAGTCGTGACACAATTATGACTGTTGATGAATAATCAAATAGACTTAAAACATCTTCTAGCAGTTCCTATGGTTTTGATGTACCATAGGAATTACTTACCCTTATTTATAAACTGTTACCGTGACAATTTATCAAGTTCAGTTTTCCAGTTTGTTTACAACATTGGGATAAGTGTTGGCTAGTTCTGTCAGTTCATTTTAGTGACGCTGAAAAAAAAAGTGATGGATGTCAGGAAGACTGAGGCCTTTTTGAACTGGTGAACTCCTTTCATTTCTCCCTTCCTAAAAAAAGATTAAGACGTTAGTTAGTTAGTAGTCCAAAATTCAATGCCAGTAACAATGTATCATGCCAATGTATCAATAACATTGCTGTACATGTACCTCAATAGACTTACATGTACACTTAAGTATAGGTATGATTTTTTATGATGTATGACTGTTGACTTTGTTACTAAAAACCATAGATTGAAGGATATTTTGATTATAAGCAGGTTGGTTTTCTAGGGCCACTACATGCGTATTGCAAGCCCTGAGCCTTGCAGCAAGGATATTTTCACAAAAAAATATGCCAGTAACTGGCATTCACATACCTGCCTTGTGCTTGATACGATCATGAACATTGTTTTTGTTATACATCTGTACCTCTCTTGTCTGAAACACGTTTTTTGCTGCATGAGTCTGTTGCTAGGCCCAAACTTAAAAAAACATGCTATTCAATGTGTGGTCCTGATTGGAATAAAAAAAATGGTATTCATATTCAAAGTACCCCAGTCAATTTTTCAGGCCTAATGGCCATGTGCTATCTTTTCCCCAGAAGAGGACAAAGAAACCTGACAGTATGAGTGCTTTTGCGACACCTGGAAGGAAAATGGAGTACTAATTGTCAACACTTGATGGTTCTTGATCTTTTGGGATGTATGGGCTGAAAGGAAAGCCGAGACACTCGCAAAACTGAAGCAAGCACCGGAAAATCCATATTCAGGAGCTCTGACAATCTTTTTAGTTTGCCATTGTCTATAAAAGCTTAAGGGTTTTGAACGATTTTATGCATTGCTTTGGAGCTTTTTTTAAGTTCAGTCATGCATGGTAGGGTCAACGCCTGCAGAAAACATTTTAGGCAGTTTTACGAGTTATAGCATATGAAAAATGATAAAAATTGTGTTTTTTTACCGAATTCCTAACATTAACAAAGACTTAAACTTAAATTGCCAATATCTCCGCCATACAACATCCAATTTAGTTCGAACAAAAACCATTTTGTTCAGTTTAATGAGCTCTTTCTAATAAACTACATTGTAAATGGCTAACAACAAAACAAAATTTTTGTCCAATACCCCTACTATAGGACATTTACCTGCACATTGCAAGCTGGACATGAAATGACATTTCTTCTACAATGTGAACCGATGAAGTTTAGACATTCAGGTATTGCGATACACAAGGAAATGGTAGTAAGGAAATGGTAACTGTTACTCAAGCAACTGGAGAGATTTTTAAAACTGTTAGACGTTTCAGGTAGCATCATCAATAATTGTTACAGTTTCATCAGTGACTAACAGAATCTGTAGCTAGACAGGTATTTTTGCAATGTTTCATATAACTGTAACTTCTAAAACTGTTGTGTAGTTACGTGTACAAATTTTCATGGTAGTATTGAAACTGTGTGCCATACTCAGCCCAGTAACTGCAGTACATGCGTATAATGATAGGCTACGCTTGACTCCTTTCTCCAACTACTAGTACTATAATCAGTTTGACGCTTCTGATGTCTTGGGGATTTCTCATGTAAGCAAATTCCCTACTGCAGTTCAGGAGGATTATGCTGGATGTCCCTGCTTCTTGTCTTGCCTACTTAATAATGGTTTTTGAATTTGAAACAAGTGATTTGCTGCAGTTCTCTTTGATATAGTTAGGGGGCATTCTTTGCTGTTACATTGAGGATTCGTACAGTCATGTACATCTATACCACAGGAAGAAAGAAAACAAATTGTTTTGCTCTGTTTCTTCTTCTACAAGGACCAGACAACTATCACCATAATTATAGTAACTGGTGCTGTAGCAGACACCCTATGGTGTCGGATTACATTATGTAGCAAGTTGCAGGACAGAGTTGGAGGGGCTGGTGTTTGAGTATAAAACAGAGCAAAAGTTAGCTAGCCTGAATGGTGCCCTAATGTTGCTGTCTACTGTCAGTGGTATATTACATATAACAGGTATTATTTGGAGGTATTACACTGTAGAACTCACAGCGGCTTATAAGATAAGCAAATTCTCTACAGTCACATGTGAGTTGCACGTGGGACAGTGCAGACCAATTACTGTATAAAGCAGAGAAAGTCGCTGTAGATTGGAGTGGGAGATACTGTAGAGTGCTAATTACTATCGGTTTACTTCTATCTGCTTTAGAGCTGACATTTTTGCTAGAATTCAGTTACTGTAGATTCTTGCCAAGCAAGATAACTGAAAAAGAAGCTATACTAGATGTGTCAACCTTTTATAGAGGGATGGCCTTAAGAAGTGTACATGTATGTAAAGAAGTGTGATTTGCGCTGCATGCAAGCATGGGAACTGTAACAGCTGCAGAGTAGGTCAGTCCAGCAAAATTACCTCTTTTTTTACACGGCATACATACATACCCATCTAAGCCTGATAGTTTGAGAGATAATAGTCATTTTATGTCAAGGATAAATCAGATATGGAACTTGCATAGGGGACTGGGATGGAACAATTCTTTGAGTCGTGTCCATTCCAGATAGAAATCCTACCATCTATAGATACATTAATGTAAATTGAAGTTTGCTCTTATCGTGGTGAGTGGGTAACAAAACTTGACATTGGGCAGTCCTCAAGCTGCCTGAATTATGTTATGAAAGGAGCATGCCAGGCTGCGTGCCTGCAAAGCTGGTGTGTTACGCTGAAGGGCGATTATGCCGGCTATACTGATGCAAATACAGATCACACCTAAAGCTGTTCAGAGACCATTGCCATTAGTTCTTGACTGTATACTTCATAAGTGGTGTCAGTCAATGTAGCAATTAAAAAATCCACATACACCAGTACATTTTAGTACATTAATTTATAAACCTAGTACATGGACCAGTGTAAGTTAGGTGCAGGTAGACATCAGAAATACCCGCACAGCTCCAAATTTACCTGCACTAACCTGTATATACCCAGTACATGGACCAGTGTAAGTTAGGTGCAGGTAGACATCAGAAGTACCTAGCCTGCACAGCTACAAATTTACTGCAGGCACTAACCTGCATTATTATGCAGGACCTGGTGATATTTTGAGCCTTGTACATGTATAGACTTACTTACCTAGACTACCAGTACTTAGTGCTTACTAATAAAAGTACATTGTAATGCCTATAGACTGGTGCAAAAGTCCAATAGTTTATGTAACAGGTATTTCCTGTTTAACAGACTGATATGTATTCAGTGGATAAGATGAAGGTTACAAAGCCCAGCTAATAGAACTCTGGACTGTATGATGCCAGACATCAGTTCATGCATAGTCTGGACTTTGCAACAAAAAACGTTTGTAGGTGCCTCATTTATGCCAGGACTGGTGAAGATCAAGAGAGTATGATGTACATACATGTGCACTGTGGACGTATGACAGGAGGTTCTTTCTAGACCAAATAAAATCATTTTTCAGACTCTTTTTAGGAAATTTGTAAACTATCTTTGTAAATTACCTATTTCACTTAATGACGAAATTCCTTCTGTATGCAATTTTACATTAATATGTAATTTAATATGTATATTTGTAACAGTATGCCAAACTGCTCCCAGCGCCTACCCAGACCAGCTTCTCAATCAAAGCTGTAGGGCTTAGATATATTTGCCCTGAAGGAAACTTTACCACAGCTGGCTCCTTGAGTGCAATGCTTCTGAGAACTCTGCTCATTACATAACTGATAAGACTGGCCTTGTAAAGCTCAGTGTTCTTGAGGCACGTGTCGGACCATGTGTGGACCACTTTGTGAAGGTGTGGAACCACAATTTGGTGGACCATAGGCTCTTAACACTCTGTGACTGATGCACACCCTCTTGCCAACTCCCACAATTGCAACTTCTGCAATGGTCTTGCGCTGGTTGCTCCTTGATAAGTAAGTTGGTTTGATTCTTCACAAATAGCAGTTACACTGTAGAGAAAGTTATGAAAAACTTAAACTGTTCTCCAACTCAAAATTTGACTCACCAGAAATTTTCGACTGAATCACTCAGTCTTCCTCAGCTATCTGACCTTATTGGTGAGTCAAATTTTGAGTTGGAGAACAGTTTAAGTGTTTCATAATGTAATTTACCAACTCAGATGAACTTTCATGCTGATGTAGAGAAGTTTTTGGCTTTTACTTGGTTAGCAATATGATTGACCCTTAGCTATTCCGTGTGTATTATAGTGAAGTCAATTATATAAGACATAGTCCTGTTAAGTGCTGGTTGTTCTTTCTTAAGTAAGTTGGTCTAATTCTTCACAATTAGCAGTAGAGAAAGTTTTTGGCTTTTATATTTTTGGTGACCACTTGTTGCACTGTGATTGACCCCTAAGCTATTCTTTGTGTATTATTATGAAGTCCTGACAGTGTTTTCGTCCATTTTATTTTCAGTCTAAACACCAAACAGGATCTGGGTATGTGGTGGCACCAGTCTTTGTTTCTGTAATTTTCTGTTGTTTTCGAAGCTCTTGGTGTGTTATGTGGACGTTATTGATTATTGTACATCCTTTTACAATAACTGCACTGCTGCTCATCTAGACATTTGGACACATAGATTTATTGCATAATTCTTGAGAGTCTTGATATATAATATATTATGTTATGACTTGTTCAAACACCCGTAAACTGAAATACTTGCTGATCTTGTGGGCTGGTGATATTTTGATTAAATCAATGCCCTTATATGAGTGGGTCAAAAATTTACGCGATGGCTCAGCTCAAAATTTAGTGTGACCAGACATGCACAATTTTCTACTTTGCCATATGGACACATGTGTATGTAGGGGAAAAGTATAACACACACCTAATAATTATAGCATAGCAGGACATACATTTGGAAATTGTATTACAGTACTGTAAATGAGTCTAAGGATCTCACTAAAACATTTACATTTAGAAATATTGTCCTTTAGTTAATAAACTCTACTTTTTAATGACTGCGTCTTGTGCTGCATGTATTAATGTGATCACCAAAAATTTCTCAATGGGTGTAAAGGGTTTGCATTTTATATGCCATTCTATGCCACTATTGGCAGACTTGGTGCCGTTGCGCTTGGCCATCTAAGCTCTCAAATACAAACTATGTTGGTGGCTGTTCCATAATCATTTTATGTAATCTTTAATTATAGTGATATATTTGTTTTGTATTGAAAAGGCTGCTACTGGTACTGTGGAAATTTTAACAGTCTAAAATAAATTATCCAGAGTTGTACAAAAACCTGTAAATGATTTGTGATGGCCTGGTCAGTGACAGGAAGACATATTATCATCATGATAGTTTTGATGAATTGCCTGGTTTGTTTGCATAGATACAACAGGTTTCATCAAATAAGATGAAAGATAAGTTAAAACAACAAAGGGATGAGCCGTGGAGACCACAAACCAGTGGTCAGGCTTGTTGTGAGACTCCCACACCAAACTAACACAAATAATATCACATAATCATATATGATATGAAATATATAATTGTGTTAAGTTTAAAGATATTTTGGTAGTATTCGTTTTTTTTGCATGACTCTTTCCCATCTTCATTGATCAGGATTCTGTTTTTGGAAGAAACAGGTTGATTTTTTCTTATTTACCGGTAATAAATGATCTCAGGGCCACAATGTTGTGTCTATGAGATCACATAATTGAGCTCAAATATCTCACAGATACTGTATGTTACAGGGTATTTGCTGTGGAGCAGGCCTTATTGGTTTTTACCATCCTTCACTTGGCATGTTGAAAGCCTAATGTCAAGATGAGTTGTTCAAAAGTGACCGAAGAAGCGGCTTGCAAGAGCACTGTGCTTGTGATGGAAGTTGTTTCAGAGTCACAGACAGTCATACAGCATTTCAGGTAAAGCTACATGTAAGCTTTTGATGATGATGAGAATGAAAGCTTTAAGCAACTTGAACCATAATTTTGGACTTGAAATAGACACCTGCAACTGGCAGTTTCTAAATGAATTTCGCAGGCCGGTTAACTATAATAAACAACTTGTAATATTGCTGGCTACAAAATATTCAGGTTTGGTCATCATGAATCACAAATAACCTACATGTACAAAATGTAGCAGCATACTTTAGCCTAGATTGCTGTGAATAATAGCTTGGTGGCTACAGAAAAGATATTTAAGCCCTATGTGGTAGCCGGGATTGTACAATCATCCCAGTATGCCGCCTTCTAATGCTTTAATAGCCCTGGCCAGTCTCCCCTGCAATTTGGTTCCAAGCTGAATATAGGTACATGACTGGTAGCCATAATATGAGGCAGCTGCTTCTTGTTAATATGATATGCATTTTTTGTAAATTATAGTGACTTTGATCTTTCAAAGTAATAATTTAAGATGACATGAAACAAGCATGATATTATTTGATGAACAAAGATGAGTACAAAAATTACACTCTTCTGATGTTAGGGCAACATCGTAGCTTGCAAATCATCCTAGTAACTTAGAAGTTCTTGATGTCTGCAAACAGGTAATTCTATCATATGCTGGCAGTATATTAGTGACATCATGGTAAGCATGGCAACAAATTGGCAGCTAGTTCAGAATTGGCACCATGGCTCGTGAAAAATGTTCAATCTTTCAAGAAGCGAACAATACTGTTATAATTATAGTGACCACATACAACATTGCAAGCTATTAATATTTGCTTTGGTTGGCTGGTGGCTGGCTTTAAGTTAGCAGTAGTCTATGGTCAGATTTGACTCAAATTTAACTCAAATTCGACCTGATCCACACAGAAAGGTAGGCATGGCCCAAACTCTGACTTTGGTTGGTGGTCAGGAGGAGCTTTGAATTCTGAATGGGCTTAAATTAGTTGCCTTGTTGAGTTGTAACAGTGAGCGGCACTCTTTGCCAGAACTCCCAGGGCCGGTGTGGGAACCACTGCAAGAATTAGGAGGAGTGAGTAAAAACAGAAAGAAACCCCTGGTCCCAGCCCGGGGTTCGAACCCACGACCTCCCGAGCACCAGCTTCAAAGTCGACGCTCCTACTGAACCTGCTATAATAAAAGGTCTAGACCCATCGGCCGGGTAAGTTGGTAGCGCCCATGAACCCCTCACTGTTACAGAGTACGTTTCAAGCTTCCAAGGTTTTGAATCAGATTATCATGGGCAGTCGTGGGCAGTCAAACTTGATTTTCTCATCCCTACAGATGTCCTGAATCCTTCATTGGGATAGCGCGTGTGATCCTCCCACAGAATCTGCACATCAAACGTTGCGTAGAAAACATTAGCTCTGTCTGGTTGCTATGTGGGTGGGTGCTGTATCATTAGATCTGTAGGGTGCCGTATTATCCCAGTGTGGTACCATCTGATGCTAAAGGCTGCAATTTGGCCACACGCTGCCTATTTTTTTAAAGAATACCAAACCGCTGTCTTTGTGTGGACTGTTTTGTGTACATGTAGGTTTAAAAGCCTGAAAAAAAAGGCTGCAATTTACATGTTGCCTATCTTTTAAAGATTATAGCAAACTGCTCTCTTTGGTGTGGACAGGTGTTTTGGTAGGGTATATGCCAATAATGCTTGATGTGTAATAGACTATTATTAATAAGTTAGTTTTGCACATAACTATCAGGACTTTGCCAGATTTTCGCCTTATCCTTTTAAAAATAGCAAACTGTTTCTTGTGGTGTTTTGGTAGGTTATATGCCAGTAATGCTTATATAAGACTCTGAGTTAATTTTGCACATGACTATCGGGTCTTTGCCAGGTTTTTGCCTTATCCTTTTAAGAATAGCAAACTCCTTTTTTTGCATGGTCTGGTTTTTGGTAGATTATATGCCAGTAATTCTTATATAAGAGCTGATTTTGCATAAAATTTGCAGGTGGTAAATGTTAGAAGCCCAACCTCAATTTAAACCTTTTTGTCAACCCTTCGGCAATTTACCTTCAATTTGGTGCCTATTTTTAAGGCTAGCAAACTGCTCTTTTTGGGTACTATATTTAATCCTTCAAGGACCACGCGTGCCATATGGTCTTTGAAGGATTATAATGCCAGTACCAACTTACTACAATTGCTTGCTATATAAAGAACACTTATTTCTGTTACACAGAATAAAAGTCTCTAAATACATTTGCACTTAATTCATTTTACTTTGAAATTTTACTTTGAAATTTTGCTGTAGTTTAAATGTCAGTGCTAAATATAAGAGTTTTCCTCAAAATGCCAAGTACATTTGAAGGCCATACATCTATTGTGTACAGTCACTAAATATTATATAATGGAAACATTCTTCTGCCATTCATTGCCCTATAATGCTGATATTTCCACCTACATCCATAAAATGTGAAATGGCCAGCACAATTTGGGGTACCATAAGGCTTACCTAACGGTTCAAATGACAATTTACTTTAATTGGAAACCAAACTGTTCTCTTTATACATGTAGTAAGTGAGAGGCATGGATGTGTTATTTGCTGGCTACATTAGGCACTGGTATTGTGCTGCAGCAAGCAGAATTGCTGGGTATGGCACGTTGCTCTAGTGGCAGTTACAATGTGTTATGTGATTTGCTATATTTATATATTAAATGTAGGGCTGGAAGTGCCACCTGCATACATGTAAACAGGGTATCCAGTTTTTATTTTAGTTTTAATACATAGAATAGTTTTATGGATTGTTAAGCCACCTTATATGTTGCCGTAATGTTTTGTCATGTCTTGTCAGCAGGGCAAGCCCTTTTTAATAGGCATTGGCTAGTTGGGCTGCCCTGGCTTAGAAGATTGAACAGCCAAACCCAGAAATAAATAAAATAAATACTACTAGGTATACAGTATACAGTACATTCTGGCGTGATGTACCAGCATGTCTACTGCACATGTGTAACACCCACGCTAACAGTTAGCACGTTAAGATGGCACGTCACGCCCGCACATGTCAGCTACAGAAGTACACATGTTTTCATTAACTTTTAGTATCTTTTGTACATGTTACGTGTGGGTGTTGCAATGAGTCATTAGTTGCTAAAAGGAACATAATACAAACTCTAATAACTTGTTGCGTCATTTGAAGTGTTTTCGTCTTATGTGTAAAGGGTGAGTTTTCGCTCCAAAAACAATTTCATGATGTTACAATCAGGCGTTAGTTGCTAAGGAACATAATACAAACTCTACTAACAACTTGTTGCATCATTTGAAGTGTTTTCGTCTTTGATGGTTATAGGGTGAGCTTTTTGGCTTTCACTCCAAAAACATTTCAATGACATGATGTTACATTAACCTTCAGCCAACTAGTTTGAGCAGCTTGTTTCTTTGGTATCCAATTTACATGTAAATTTCTACATATTCAAGCTTACTAAATAAATATACTAATTTTACTCATCCTAAGTATTCTTGTTTTCAGGCAACTTTTTAAAAGTGTGATTTATTTTTATTATATATTACTCTCTTGGTAAGATTTTTTTCAATGCTTTTTTTTTCCATCTGAAAAAGAGTTTTTATTCTACATTTGTATATTATGTGTACATTTGTATATGAGTGATAGTTGTCTTTGTTTACACCATTTTTCATGTAACTTACATGTATTTAAGACATATGCAAATTATTGGTAGGCAAATCACCCAGTATCAACCTGTCTTCTGATTTTTGCCTATCACTCGCTGGCTGTGACATCATGGCGAATGGTCGTATGGGACTTCATTTCATCTATATGGTAAAATTAAAAGGGAAAACTAACTGTTACACTGAAATGATTATTGCCAAAATGTCATAAAAATCATGCACCGTGTATGAAATCTGACAGGTCTTTTTTCACAGTACATCTGTTTTCTGTCTCTCACTGTCTCAATGATTTATATTTCCATATATCAACATCACTGGCATGATTAGTGAAGCTGCTGACAGCTCATGACTAATTTATTAGTTCTTGTCTGTCTCCTGCGATACAACCACCTGTTCTGTCTCTATCTCTCAAGCCTTGGAAAATAATTGCTGTGTTTCCTGTTTCAGTCCTGAAAAAATTAGGGTCCGACTCGGTAGATAGGGATTTTTTACAGTTTAAGACAGTTTAACAAAGTAAAAGTTGCATGAGGACACTTATATTTTCAATGTATTATGTTGGAAAACTGATGGTACAACATTTTTTTGCTCCCATGTCAGATCATCAAGCTAGAAAAGGTTGATCAGCTCAAAAAATTATGTCCCTTGCTGGGGTTCATCCAGAAAAGGCTAGGGTTGGTCGGGAAATAGGAAACAGAACAATTTTTTTCCTAGGCCTCACTGATATGATTTGTAATATAGGTCATGACTAATTCATAAGTTCTGCGATACAACCACCTGTTCTTTCTCTAACTCTCAGGCCTAGGAAGAAAAAATGTTGCGTTTCCTGTTTCCTGACCGATCCTAGAAAAAACTGTCGACCCTAGCCTTTTTTGGAGGGTGGACCCTTCAAGGGACGAGCTTATCAACCTTTTCTAGCTCCATGATCTGACACCTGAGTGATGAAATATTGTACAATCAGTTTTCCAACATTGACATTGAAAATTTAAGTGTCCTTATGTAAGTTTTTTTAGTTTGTTAAACTGTATTGTATAAGTTGGATCACTAGGAATCTCCAAACTGTAATAAAAGGAAAGAAAGAAAAAGATAATCCCTACCTACCGACCCTAATTTTTTCAGGACTGAAACAGGAAACACAAAATTTTTTTCCTAGGCCTCACCAAAACCTCCACATTCACCACTTGGCACCTCCCAGCCAGGGAGGGCTGTGATTGGACGAGGCATCTCATGAATATTCATGAGCAGGTGGCTACAGTGTCAGTGATTACGTTGTAGAGTAGGAGGGCGGGAACATAATCAGGCACATTGTGTAGGCCACTGTAGGAGGAGGAATATATAAAGCGCGTTAAGCAGCAGGCCTTGTTTCAGTTTGGTACTAGCTGCTCAGACTGTGACAGTACAGTTTGGGTTACCGGTAATAGTATAAAAGCCCAACTCTAGTACATATCTCAGCGGCAATACAGCCTGAAAGTACATCAAGAACAACAGAGAAAGATGCGGTCAGGCAAGGAGAGATTCAAGTTAGCGGTGCTGGGTGTCACGGCGGTCCAGCGGTTCCAGAAGTCCATCCACACGCGGAAGCCGCGCAGCCTGCCGTCCAGTCCGCACTGGCGAAGTCTTAAGCAGGAGAACCGGTTTGAGACGGCTCTACTGAGGTAGGGATGGTTTTGCTTTGGTTTATTTTGATCTCCAAATTGGCTTTGCTTCAAAAGTAGTGACAGTCTGTGATTCGTAAAGTTATAGTAATATAGTACACGTCAAATGGGCTACTACTACCGGATGATTGTGTTAGTCTTTTCTTCTTTTCTTTGCATTTGAGACAGCTCTACTGAGGTAGGGATGGCTTTGCTTCGGTTCAAAAGTAGTGACAGTCTGTGATTCATAAAGTTTAGTACAAGTAAAGTGGTTCACTGTCAAGGATTGTATTAGCCTCTACCAGGCACCGCGGATCGCTGGAAAAATATTAGAAATTGGCCGAAATAAAGGGATAGTATACCAGGGGAGCCAGCCGGCCAGAGAGGATCCAATATGCGACCCATGTGTGCTTGGATTGTAATTTAGTCTTTTGATTCCTTTTTTATTCCCTGTATTTTAAGTTCTGATAGTATAATACATAGTGACAATGCCTTGATGCTTATGAGAGCCCATACTGTCAATATTTAGGCTTTAGAGGTACCCAATCTATCAACATAACTCCAGCGCAGCGCAGCCTAAGGCAAAGACGCTATCTAAAGCTCTTTGGTTTGCAGGTGCTGCTCCTTTTAAATCAATTTCTCCTGTTGCTACCTTTAAAGTTGAAATAAATCAGTTCCAGCAGATTTTGTGATAAAACCCAGTCCACTTGATCATTGTAGTTGAAGCTTCATTGTACAGGTGTTTTTTACTCACACAGATAATATTATACATTGTACATGTACCTCAGTTTTTTTCCACAAAATGGAAAAATTTCCAGCAATCAAGCTTTAACAATTCTTCAATCTTGGTAGGCTTGTAACAGGTTTACATGTATGTTGGGTACAGGAATGGTTTAAGTCAGCTTGACTGTGTATGTCGATACCAGTGTGTTTGTGTGTATAATTGATCTGTCCTGGTGATTGTGTGTCTGTCCCCCTGTGTGCCTATATATACAACAACTCAGTACCACAAAACCAAACACTTCCTACAGTTAGAAAAGGTGCTCTATAGTATAAGGACAAAAGCCTCAAAGCAACATGTCCGGGGCTTTATTTAGTTGAAAAAGAAAGCAGAGTTTAAGTGTACATGTGGCCTTGGTGCTGTTGTTTTCAGTGGCGCCATGAATTTTATTACACCACTCCAGTGTCAAACAGAACTGTTACAGTAGCAGTCAAGCCTTGGATTGATTACAGCACATTTTCATAGTATGAAAAAAGCACATTGTGTTTTCGAAGTAAATAAATGTTTTAGGGGGAAAGTTCTGAATCATTTCAGAATATATATATGTTCAAAGGAAAAAGAACATGATCTCGAACCAGTTTAGCATGTGAAAATCTAAAGCTAATCTTCCACTGATTGTGACGCAAAAGATTGACATCGTCGTACCATGGAAAATTTTCCTAGCTCTTTCTGACAAGTATATTGAACTGTAGACCACAGCGTAATGTTCAGTTCTAAGGACTGCAACTCTCACTAAGTGCACAAATCTGCTAAGCAACAACACTGACTCATAATAACTCTGTGTTATGTATATCCCATTTCATAAGCTACACGTGGGCTCTCAGTTTTTGAAGTGACAAAAATAGTTTCTTTTTTAATTTGAAGGAACAAGAGCTCACGTGTATACATTTGTACATCAGTTAGCCTTTGTCTTTCCTTTTTGGCTAGGGCAAATTAATTTCTATCATAAACCTCTAACCTTGTGGTCCAGAGGCAGGGTCTCATTTCATAAGCTACACGTGGGCTCTCAGTTTTTGAAGTGACAAAAATAGTTTCTCTTGAAGGAACAAGAGCTCGCGTGTACACATCGGTTAGCCTAGTTTGTCTTTCCTTGAACTTTTTGGCCAGGGAAATTAATGACCTTGCGGTCCAGACCCAGGGTCTCTACCCCCTGAATCACGTTGCTGGTCATGCTATAATCATACTAATTGTTATGGCAACGAATTCTCGTACACAGGGGTGGTTTCCTTGGCAACTAATAATATACAAATTATAGAGTCTGACATTAATTTTCCCCGGCCAAAAAGTTCAAGGAAAAACAAAGGCTGACCCAATATACACGTGAGCTCTTGTTCCTTCAAAAGAAAGTATTTTCGTCACTTCAAAAACTGACAGCCTATATGTGAGCCTTATGAAATGAGATACACAACACCAGCTTTTTATGAGTCCTGAAAATAGGTCAGAAAAGCCTTTATGCTTGCTGGGATCCAATTTGTGGTCCGACTATCTGCAGATGGGGACTGCAGTGAGATGAAAATGAGTTGCCGCCCAAGCCATGCCGCCAGCACAAATTATAGCCAAGCTTATATTTCATATTGGCACGCCTTTAAAACTGCACAAAGCACACTGGGAGGGAATATACATGGATCTTCCCAGACTTTCCTCCGATTATTGCATCGGATCGGTGTCGGTAATTGAATTTTGCCACATTTAATCCTGCAAAATTGAATCTTAAGGCCACACCAATTTAATTTCTTGGTTAACGGATTCGCCGCTTCATTTTTTTCTGATTTGCAAATAAAAATAAAAATTCAGAATCAATTGCAAAATGCTCATATTTTGCCCTGAACAGTTGAAAACAGTCCTTTTCATCCTACTTGTTACAGTTATTCCATCTTTCAATGCAGTGGTATCTTTTTTTCATTAAAAAATCAAAATTCATTGCTTAAATTTTGAACCAGCCTGGTATGTTGACTTTATGGCTCCTATCGTACCATTTTGGGCCATAATAGGATGCCTAGGCCTGTTTTTATTTTTATTATTTTTTCGCCCGCCCGCTCCATTATTTTTCTTTAAAAATCCGTTAACCAAGAAATTAAATTGGTGTGGCCTAAGCTCTGAAAATGTGATAAAAAACTGTCAATTTTTTCACAAATTTACGTGGAGAATTTTTACGACTATCTTGTCCTAGTTGCTGATATATTCTCTTGATTCTGTTTAACATCCATTTTTGCTAAATGTCACTTTTTTTCCATGTTGACAACAGATACTGTGGTTTGCTTAAACAGACGTAGTGTGTGGCGTCACAGCCATGTCAAACTAGACAGCTCTCACCTTCTTTTTCTTTGTGTCACCTTTCAAACTGTCATCTCCCAGACAAATTATTATCACCCTTTGTTCTTACAACTTGAAGATAGTCAGAAGAGATTGAATTCGAAAGAGCAGCAGAATTGTAAAGGGGAATCTTCATGCATCCATCTGCCGTTAATTTCTGGCAATTGTTACACATTGACGCACGTACACATGTTCTGCAAAGGAAATTGGGCTCACCTTATTTGGATGTTTTCCATGCGTGCGGCAAGATGAAATAACTCAGCTTAATTGACAACACTTCATGTATTTGGAAAATAAACTATGTACTAGGATATTCAGTTGTTGTTTTTCTCCTAACTGTATTTGGGTAAATGATAAATACATCCTACCTTGGGTTGTGTGAAGATTTCTGTATCAGTTCATTACAATCTATATGACTGTACAGCCGGTATAACTGCCCTTTGGTGTAACACACCAGCTTCGCAGGCATAGCACTGCTTTATTACACTGAACAACCTGTTACACCCAACCTTTGCACATCTAACTGGAAGCAACGTTTTAAAGCTATATAGTGATGATTTCCACGCGAAAGACCAAAAAAGCAGCTCAGTGCACATTTACTGTAAGTTTGAGTCATGGTGTGAACTAACCGATGCAATGGCCAAGTGGTTAGAGTGCTCGCCTTGTATTCAGTAGGTCGTGAGTTCATACTGAAAGACTTTAAAAATGGTAGATACTGCTTTCTCTGATTAGCACTCAGCATTTGGGAAAGAGTATGGGAGTTAAACCACTACCAGTGGACTAGGCCCCTGCTGTAGTGATTGCACAACTGTGTGGCCCAAGGGCTACTGAACCAGAGATGGGCGCCACCCTATGCACCACCTGGTGCAGGAAGGACTTAACTTTAACTAACTTGCATTGAGTCATGGCGTGTGTAATGGTGTGGGGTGTTTCTCAGGTGCGGCCAGGATGCTACCCTTTTCACGTTAACTGTTTTATTTGCCCCCTGGCAGGAACAAACACTTCATGCTGATATACAGGCATTAAGGGTGGGACACATCTATGTGTGTTCAGGACAAATACTCCCAGCTTTATATTTGGAGCACAAGGCTTGTTCCCAAACTTCTACACGCTTGTGTTTTGCTGAGTTCCTGTCCACATTTTATATATTTGCCTAGCATATTTTACTGCAGCTATACATGGTAAGTGTTAAAAACTTTATCTAACTTATTGGCTAGATATACTTCTCTGAGCTACAACAAAATGTGGGTTAAGAACATTGCCTTGAGTTGACATTTCTACAGACTTTTGGATGTAGTTCAAAGTATTACATTACTTAATTTGAACATTACTTAATTTAAACTTTACTTCATCTAAACATTGCTTAATCTAGCTACTAATTTTGAGAAAGGAATAAACATTGTTTGATACACTTTATAAAGATTTTTCCTTTCTCAGGGTTTGGCATTAGTGCACAACTGTCTCTTTACTTTGTTTCGTCGGTATCCGAACCACTGAATACGACTGGCGTGGCCTTATTGGCAGCTCAGTTTGTTTGCCAGTAGTGTTTGTGCACCACTCAGACTATCTGTCAATCTGATAACAACATCATAATGTATTCTTAAGATAGTGATACGCCAGACACAAAAACACCACCATAGTAGCCTCCGTTGCAGGCTTATAGCACTGGGGGTTTGGTGGTCTTCGGCTGGTTTCTGATTAGCCAAAAAACGGGGGTAATTCAACCAGGCCGGCTATGTCGTCTATGTGCAATCAGAAAATAGCACATAAAAGCTCCCAAAGACCATGAAGACCCCCAAATCCCCAGTTTTTGGCATGCTATGGAGGCTACCACCATAGTATCCCGAGACATTTAACCTTCAGAATGTTGGTGTATCTGTTCGGGCACAGATTCTTTGTTGGTTGTTGGGTTACATGTAGGTAGCAGGAAGAAGGTTAATACCGGTACGGTCAGTATGGGATAAAAGTCGTTCTGCAGCTTTGAAAGTAAAAGATGGTTAAGATTCTGTGTAGCCTTGAAGCAAACACACCTGTACAAGCTACGTAGAGCCACAGTTGTCACTGACCTGAACTCTACTAACATGACTGTACTCATGATACTTTGGATCCTCAGTGTTGTATACTACTATTGGAGATCCTCTCTCAGCTGGTTTGCTAGGGTAGGGACATCTGAGTTCACAAGCCTTATCATAACTAAATATTAGTATCCCATCAAAAGCCTTTTAGCAAATGTGTCAGATATATAGACACCTCCTTGTAAATAAACTACATGTGCATGCATTTTTTTCAATAATATATGGATATAACTGATACTTACATGTAAGAGAGATACAAAATAGTATGTATGAATGGTCTCAAAAATTAAAAGTCAAACCTGTGCTAAATTTAGAGTGATTACCTGTGTAAAAAGGACCACCTGGTCTCTTTACTTGTTTTTCCCAAGCATGAAGTCTTGGTGCTGTCAAGTCATTTTCTAAATGTTTCACTCAAGTTCTAATTGTTCTGGAGTTTGACTGATAAGTAGTCAATTAACAGGCAAACATAACTGTTCAGGCTTTCAGCTTTTTCATAAATGTGAAAATATCTCCCCAAAGTTGCTGCCAGAAGCTAAGAGTTTTTAGTAGCAAGTGAAACTGAAAGTTAATTTTCCTTCATAGGCATTAGATTTCTCAGTAAAGGGTTTTCCAATCGTTACTTTTGACGCACATCCCCACCAAGTACGTCAGAACAGCTTAATAATGCTAGTCTTTAAGTCTCTTCCAACAGCGGTCATCTTGATCGTTAGTAGCAGTATTATAGTATTACTGTGCCTAGTACATGTCCTTTTACATCATTGCGTGCCCCGTGGCATGTTTTTCTTATCGTCATATCATGCCAAAAATCTTACTACAACCCGTGACGGTCAGAATTTTGCCTCAGGGTCTACGTAGGTCTAGTTAAGACTCCCGTTTGTAAAATCAGTTTAATTACAGTACTGTGTACACCTCAGTAACTTTGACGTTGGTCCACTGATCTCTCCCATATCATTCCAAAAATCTTACTACAACCCGTGACGGTCAGAATTTTACCTCAGAGTCTACGTAGAGGTCTAGTTAGACACCTGTTTGTAATCAGTTTATTTACAGCGCTGCGTACACCTTAGTGACTTTGAAGCTGGTCCACTGATCTCTCCCATATCTTGCCAAAAATCTTACTACAACCCGTGACGGTCAGAATTTTACCTCAGAGTCTACGTAGAGGTCTAGTTAGACTCCTGTTTGTAATCAGTTTAATTACAGTACTGTGTACACCTCAGTAACTTTGACGTTGGTCCACTGATCCCTCCCATATCATGCCAAAAATCTTACAGCTACAACCCGTGACGGTCAGAATTTTACCTCAGAGTCTTCGTAGGTCTAGTTAGACTCCAGTTTGTAATCAGTTTAATTACAGTACTGTGTACACCTCAGTACCTTTGACGTTGGTCCACTGATCCTTCGTCCCAAATGCCACTGTTGACGCAAGTTACATGGGGAAAAGGCCCAGGGTTAGCTTGACTTGTACGTCAAGAGAGATAACCATGTAGCCACTCTTTAGTGTGTCTTTTGGTCCTTAATTCCATGGTAAATTGGATCTGTAAGTCCACATGAAAATTTATATGATCGAAATTTTCACTGACATGCGCAAGTCGTACAGTAGTCAATGTTGAACAAGTCAGTCTCATTACACAGAATCTGATGAATGTAAGCACATGCAAGAATGTGTGAATCAGATGTTTTAAAGCCCCAGTGCAATTGTTATTACCGGTGGTGAGTGAATGATTTTTTTTTTTAGTTCATTTTCTCTATATATGTGGAATGTCCTTTGACGTCATCTAAGTATATAAAGTTTGTAATTTTTTTCCCATCCAGTACCAGGAAGTAGTCAGGTGTTTTGTGCAATTGTTACTGCTACATGAAATGACTTTCCTGTAATCTCCGGATGAATTTTTTTTCATATAGCTCATTTTCTGCACGTGCCACGTCCTTTGACGTCATCTATATTAAAATTCTTTGTAACTTTTCGTTCCAGGAAGTAAGGAAGTCAGCTTTTTTATCCACATCCTTTTGACGTCAGCAACATCAGATATGCTCATACATGTACATGTAGATTCTTGGATCACTGTTCATGCCCACTCTTTATAACTTACTGTGGTATTCAGCCAAACAAAAATAATCTTGTCTGCATATTTCGGTATACACTGTGACTTGCCAACGTTTTGGCAGCCTCTTTGCTACCTTCACAGCTATATGATAGATAAGTTTGGAGAAAGTCAATGTGTTTACTCAAAATGTCACATCATGATCAAAGTGATCACTCTAGTCATTACAGTAAATATTCTCCGTACTAAATAATTTCATCCGGTTGGAAGATACTTAGGGTATAGCATTTTCGACACCTGCCTCAGAGCTCTAGATCTGAGGAAGGTGTCTGATAGACATCGAAACATAAGCAGGTGAGAACCTTTACTGGTTGTGTGAGAAGAAAATTCTATACCCTAAGTAAATATTCTGCCTGTCACTGCCCAAGGCATGGTAGCACTGTGTCTGATCAATTGCATGTGACTGTTTTTTAGTTCTGCCCCTCTCGAATTGGTTAATTTTAGGTTTAAGGTATGAATGAAAAGCAAGAAACTAAGGCCACACCAATTTAATTTGTTGGTTCTTGGATTTTGTCAGAAGAAATGTGAAGCGAGAGCCTCAGGGCAAAAAAAAATAAAAAATAAAAACAGGTCTAGGGCATCCTATTATAGCCCCAAATACAACGATTGGAGCCATGAAGTGAACACAAAAGGCTTGGTTAATAAAACAATAAATGGAAAAACTGCTACAACTAGGAAGAAAAGGACAAATTAAATTGGTGTGGCCTTGAAGCTTAGTATGTTTCAATATCATCATTATCAATATCATATGTTGAGTGGCTACTATGCAGTCCTGTCCTTACCTGCTGTATTGATAAGTAGCCATATATCAATAATTAACTCTGGTTTCAGGTTGCTCTCTGTGTCTTCAATTCTGTTTACTGATGATAGAGAATATTTTATGATCAACTGAAGATAATTGCAAAATTTTGTCAAGTATGTCCAGACATCATCTGCAATGGTTGGTGGTTGTCCAGATGTTTCTTCTTGTCAGCAGCTGGTACTTGTACACTGTAGGGAACATGGAAGATGACAGGCTGGAAATACATACTAATGTGCCAATTAACGTGTCCTAGATCTCTGCTTAGGCCCTGGGAAAAAAATGTTGTGTTTCCTGTTTCAGTCCTGAAAAAATTAGGGTCGGTAGGTAGGATTTTTTTTTTGTTTCTTTTTTTTTATTAGACTTTGGTGACATCTGAGTGATATAACTTATTCAATACAGTTTATCAATTTGAAAGTAAGACTTGCATGAGCACACTTCTACTTTCACTGTCAATGTGGGAAAGATTGTACAACATTTTATCACTCAGGTGTCAGATCCTTAAGCTAGTGGTCCATCAGCTAGAAAAATCTGTGTCCCTTTCAGAGGTCCACCAAAAAAACGTAGTGTGGTCTGAGTTTTGTGAAAAATGTTAAATTTGTTTTTAAATTAGAGCATTTTATAATCAAAATGTCACTGTACCTGCAAACTACTAGCATGAATGTCTTTGCCAAAAATTTCTTACAGAAGTTAATTTTACAGAACTCATGAACTCCATTTTACTGAATGCTCTCGTCCGTTTTTTGTTCCTTGATGTAATGAGCATGGAATTACCGTGGTCCATTACACATTGATTACACATCAAGTCCCTCTGGTTATTCTTCAGGCCATGATGAAAACAGAGCACATGTCTTATGTGGCCCAACAGGGCCAATCCAGAATGCTTTCAGCATGTAATGAGATAGATTAGTGCAGAGTCTGTTATTGAATACTGAGTAATATAATGCATATTCTTGCTGGAGTGTGGAAAGAGCCCTCACTGTCACAGGTGTTGCCAGATACAAACAACAAGAAAATTTGTCCTGTACAACTATGCTTAGTACTTAGTATTTAATATCCTTGGGTGGGTTGTTTATTGTCATAAACATTGGCTGTGTAGTCAACTGAGGTGCACATCCCAAGCCATGTGCCGCCTGGCAGTTTCTGTATGTACAACAGAATATGCATGATGGACAAACATCAACAGAATGTATTTTATCAGCTTTGTGTTCTGAATACAGAGTTAGGGAAGGTCAAACACACAACACTACCAGCAGGCTAGCTCCCTGCTATAGTGCTTGCACAACTGTGTGGCCAAAGGGCTACAGAAATGGAGATGGGCACCACCCCTATGCTCTGCACAGAGTGAAACGGGACCTTTTACCTTTTCTTTTGCCTCAGGGCATTCATCTGACAATAGGAGATCTAGAGACTTGCCCTACTCCCCTTTGGCAGCACTAAAAGTAAAACTCTCTGGACCTATAGATGGGTCCCCAGAGGTTTGGATGAAGTGCCTTTTCACCAGCTAATGAGACACCATTACCACACGAGGATCCACATGTGACATGAAATCATGGCTGGTGCAGCTCTCATTAGCTGCCCTGTGGTGTAGCAGCTTGTAGAAAAGCTTCGTTAGGCCGGCCTAATTAGGGCTGATGAGAATGGAGCTCAGGGCTCTTCTCTTGGGTAATTGCCATGTGATTCAGAGTTGTTGGCATGAACATGTGAGGAGACACGTAACGTCTGTGTCCATAATATCACCAGGGTCCATAATATCGCCACCTTGAGAAAAAAGATATTTTTACTGCAACAATATTACCCTAGGTATGTACATTTGATGTGTGCATGCAGGAGTGCATACCAAAAGTATGTTGCAGTAAAAATATCTTTAAGCACACTGTTTCTCAAGGTGGCGATATTATGGACCCTGGTGATATTATGGACACAGACGTTACCACAGGTGGTCACAAAAGCATGTCTTCGCAGTTTAACTATGGGAAAGATCCTGTTTAAGAGATTTATAAGAATAGGCTGATAGTCGAAACCAGTCTCTTTACTTTTTAAGACAGTATAACACTTTTTTTAATTGAGAACATGCGTTGCTATATACAGCAACAGTGATTGGCTCACCTGTAAGAAGACACGTGCCACAGGTGGTCACAAAAGCATGTCTTGGCAGTCCAGCTAATATGTGATAGATGAGATGAGACTTATAAAAATAGGCGAAGATAGTCAAAACCGGTCTTTTTGTTTTTTAAACACATTATGACACCCTTTTTTTTAGATTATTGAGAACAGATATATACAGCTATATACAGTAGTGATTGGCTCACCTGTTTGGAGGTATGATTTTGAAAAAAAGGTTTCCTTGTGGACAAAAGTTTAACTGTTACAGTCCCTGTAATATTTACATATGCTACATGTTGTAAGTCTGGGGTTCAA
>NW_017803887.1:674025-711784 GCF_001625305.1 Branchiostoma belcheri
GTACGTACTACTACTATATATATATATATATATATATATATATATATATATATATATATATATATATATATATGCTAGCCTCCATAGCATACAAAAAACTGGGGATTTTGGGGTTCTTCGTGGTCTTTGGGAGCTTTTATGTGCTTTTTTCTGATTGCATATAGACAACATTACCAGTCAGTCTGGTTGAGTTACCCCCATTTTTTGACTGGGCTACTCAGAAAACAGCTGAAGACCACCAAACCCACGGTTCTATAAGCCTGCTACAGAGGCTATGTATATGCTGCATACTGATTCAAGTTGCATGCTACTATGTATTCAGTAGTTGTACGCCCCAGGATTACTATGCACCATTCTCTCACTACCGTCACTGAATCTTCACTTCCTGTCTAGTATGCTCTTCCTTATCGTGACCTGAGAAGCACTTTCAAGTCAAGACTTCTAAAAAACCTCAGCTCTTTCCGAGGCTTTTATGTGTCATCCGGGGGCAAGAAGTCACCTTTGAGAAAGGATGCTTTTTGGTTGATCCAAGATCAAGGTAACCATTGCCTTCCAGATTTAACATACGGGAGGAGGATGTCTTTTAAGCCGACTAAGATACTTGAAGACTGAATTTGGATTTGGGGGCTACTTAATACGATCTTTTTCTTATTCAGCTCGAAGAGCGGATGTTTGAACCTGTAGGTTGAGCTTAATTTAGAGGCTAGGTAATGAAGTTGAATTAAATTGCCCTCTGGAAGGTGAAATTTGGTATCTTCAAGAGGAGATCTAATAGAAGAACTTATCATGAAACTTCATCTTTAACCATTACCTTTAACTCTCACGAAGTGATTGGCCATTCATTTTCCAGAAAATTTGCACTCTGTGTATTGCGTTCGATAAAATTCCACATGGCTCCAGTCTTTTCTTAGTCTGACAGTTCTTGGTCATCTAAGCTCAGGTATTGTACTACTTGTAGGTTGTCTCTCCATCATGTACAGGCCCACCCTATAGTTGAATGAAATGCTTCAGCTCTGTAAAAGAATAGGTGAACTGACGCAGTCACTGTGGTGTTTTTTGTGAGCTTCAGGTATATATAGCCAGAAAGGCATATAACAACAATAGCCAGAAATTCAGGTGCGTCATCATACGACTTTGAAGGACTAACTGTTACATGTACATGACTTTTATTGTACAGTCCTTTTCAATATCAAGTAGTATCTGTTCAGAACTAATTGATAGATAGGCTGGCCTTTGAGCCTAAAAATGGTGAATCTACATTATGTAAAAGTAGAACTAATGGCCACTCGAGACCTCCTTGTGCAGAGAAAGGGAATGAGGTCTCGGACCAGTTTCGCTCACTGAAGAAGAAAGGAAAGGAAGGAAGGATAGGAAGGAAGGAAGGAAGGAAAGAAAGGAGAGTGATCTCGATCCAGTTTTAGCTCACTGAAGAGCTTGTCTCCCACTGGTTATGACAAAGACAACAGACTCTATGTACAGATTGTTCAGGTTAATTATACCAGGGAAATTTCACCTAGCTCTTTTCGACAAGCCCAATGGACAATGGACCAAGGCTAAACGTCCTGTCCTAGGGACTGCAACCCTTTCCAGTTAGCATGTCAGGTGAACGACAACAGCTGGGATTGAAACTGCCCACCTTCATGTTCTATAAGCTGGGTGGCTAACCATTGGACCATGCATGTGTAGAGGCACGTATGGCATTAACTATAGGTACCCGTGGAAGGATGAAAAGGAGAAAACGTGCTACCTGTAGTCTGCATCACATGCTTCATTATCACATGCATCTTTCTATTGAATATACACTCAGTAACCTGCACGTGGACTATGCTTTCAGATGGGATATCTCGCTTACTAAAGTTAATAACCCCACGTGTGAGTGGCATTACTTTAGTGTCCAGGTCAGGTCAAGAGTGTTGACAAACGTGCACGTTTCGCACATGTACATCACGAAAGAGTCACTTGGTCATGTCAAGGAGGTTTAAAACCTTCTTGGTCATGTCAAGTGTTGAAGAGAAGTGCGGAGGATGATAGAGTGCTTTTGGAGTATGAGGCATTTTATATAATTTGTTGGTACATGAGTGTCGGGTGTCTCAATGCAAGGCATTAAATGTGCTGTTGTGAGTGTATCTGAGTGTGTGATGTTATGTTGGAGAGAGACTGTATTGAGTATGAAGCAGGCATAGCAAAGTGCTTCGAGAGTTTCAGAGCTTAGAGTGTTGAACTTGATGCAATTAGCAATGATGAAAGTCAAGGTGCCCTAGTAAGAGGAGGCCATGCGTGTGTGAATGCTGATGAGTGTGTTTTAGACTCTTGAATAAGCCCTTGAATCAACAGTTTAATGTAGAATCTTGATGCTGTGTCATGTTTTTCAAATTGGCAGCTATCTCTAAAGTATAGAAATTACCATGAATAGTTTACTTATCGTGTTCAACAATAATCATAGATACTCCAAGTAGTGGAGTCTTATAAAAAAGTATTTTCCACGTGTAACTGTGTAGTCTTTAAACCTGTATATCATTGGACACTTACCTTTCACAATGAAAAATAAACTTTGTGGTTCAAGTTTAAGTGAGTGTTTGCCTTGCATTTGGTAGGCTGTGAGTTCAATGCCCGACCGAGTCATTCCCAACAACTTTAAAAATGGTACATGCTTTCTCTGCTTAGTACTCAGCATTTGGGACATATTATAGGAGTTAGACACACACTACTACCAGTGGTCTAGCCCCTTGCTTTAGTGATTACACAACTGTTTAGCCCAAGGGCTTCGGAGACAGAGATGGGCTCTATGTATAGGCGTGGGAAGCAAGTATGACTTTGACTTAATCCGTCTGCATTATCTTAAGACATAAGATCCCCTTGCTTTAGTGATTACACAACTGTATGGCCCAAGGGCTACGGAAACGGAGATGGGTGCCGCCCTATGAACCATATATAGGTGTAGTAGGGAAGTTTGACTTTGACTTAATACATCTGCATATTAAGAAAGGGCAACTAACAGTAGATGATAGGTAGTATATAGTATTGTTGTAATGTATAGACTCCTAGCACTTAGCAAATAGCATTCCAGTATGCAGTACTCATGTTTTTATCCTCTCGACCACATTTGGTCACATTTGTGCATTTGGCCCATCTGGGCATGAACATGCAATAAAGAAAGATTCAACATAAGCTTCAGTCGTCAGTTACGTTGAATCAGATACAGGAGTCATGACCGTTGTGTAACAGCAGGAGATGTCAGGACGCCCTGTCAGGCTGACACGCCTGTGCTAAGTCAACATCTCCTTCCGCACTTGCTAGTCAGCGGGAGGCGACTCTCGTACGTAAGACGCTAAGAAGGAAAGACGTCGTGGGAGGACAGGTAAAGCTCGCCTGGTTGGATCTAATGGAAAACTGTTGACACTTGGGTTGAGCTTGTGACGTGTGCACTTGGGCACCAGCTGAAGGTAGTAGTTGTAGAAAGTGGTTTGACTTTAAACAGAAATGCTTGAATCTTGGAAGAAAGTCTGTTTTGTTATTATGTATTTCTCGTTGACACTGTTCACACTGGGACATACATGATTGTATATACAGGGGTTTTGCCCAGAAAGGCAATGCAGGAGTTGCCTGCAAGATTGAACCCCAACACAACATGCAATCTTACATCAATTACTTAATCTTGAGGTATGTACTTAGATATAAAAAGGACCTCAAGGTTCCCAAGAATTAAAGAATATTAGAATCTAACCAAAGTGGAACTTACTGCTCTCAACAAAGTTTCACTTTGACGTATTCTGACGTACTCTGAAATATGACAATTCTGAAAAGTTAAGAAAAATTAGCCTGACATGTGCGGAAAGTCTTCACTGCTGCATTATATTGCAGAAGCGTCTTTCCTACTTGTACCTAACATTCGTTGGGTCCACGTGAGGGAGCGCAAATTACAGCTTGTGCCAGTCAGCATGTCTTGTCAATGTGACCCATTTAGTCTGATTGAAGTGAAGCTCACCTACGTACATTTGTACATACACGCTGCCTCCTTCACGTTTCTTGATACGTAGGTAGGAGCATACTAAATGGTAAATTTTCATCAGTGATTGAATACACGCGTGCTGCATTTATGGCTTTGGTGCGTCAGTGGGAGAAGGTAAACAATGGCATGTATGGAACCATGTGGGGGCAACGTGACCTACTGTTGGTGCGTCAACACCGCATTAGCACTTCCATGTCCCAGACACGTGAAGCCAGTGACATTTCTCAGTACTTTCCAGGTTGACTGACACGCGCAAAGGGACTAAAAGCCTCCCGGGTTTCAAAGGCTCAGTCGACAAGGACTGAAAGGCCGCCCCGCTCCCGATAATCTCCGGGTATTTTTTGGAACACGGGACACTAAGTGCTTGCCATATATGGTGTAAACAGGTAAGCTATAAAGGTGATGCTGACGTTTCGTTTGGGCGCAGTCAGCGGAGACGTAACGGTGACGAGAGACTGACCAAGTCCCGTCATTCTGACTTCACCAGTTAGACTATCTAAAACAGAGCGACATGTCACACGTGCGACTTTGCTGCACTCGTTCGCTGTCGTTTCGGAGAAGACGCCCCAAGAGAGGGACAGCAAGGCTGAGGTAGACCGGTTCGATCTTCTTCGCGGCCGCATTTTTCCATTTGGCCAGTTGTTTGTCGTACCTATAGCTTCTGTGGATGTGGGAATCTTGTAGCGATTTGTGAACTCATTAAGATTGTGTAATTCTTCCTGACACATGAGTCTTTTGCTTAAAAGAGTCATCCTTGCATGGGTTGTGGTGAGGTCATTGTGACCAACGGGGCTTATTGCAAATCAGTGGTCAAGCAGCATATAGTTAGTACATGTACCTCTTGACTGTTTTGTATACGACCCATGAAAACTCAGTATCCTTTTGTTTAATGTTAATCAAAAAGTGCAAAAAGTGAAACATGATGTTGAAGGTAAGTGCTCAGATGATCAACGGATAAGTAAATCTACCGGTAGTTTTATATTTGATGCATTATACTTCATAAGGTCAGCCACAGCAAACCGGAATGAGACTTAAGACCTAAGATTCTAAGTGACGACTTGTTTGTGTTGGACTCCTTCCGGTGTTTCAGTTTCTTTATTCAAACATCTCTTGCTGATTTCTACAGTGTCTGTGGCGTTATGTGACTCTTATCTAGTTTGCTCACAGTGGTTGGACCCAAAGTGGTGAGTTTAGTTATTTTGACCAAGGCAAGCAACAGGCAATATCATCATAGTGATTGCACAACTGTATGGCCCAAGGGCTACAGAAATGGAGATTGGCGTCACCCCTATGCTCTGCAATAGAGTGGAACGGGACCTTTTTTTCCCCAGCTATCGCAATCTGACTCTTTGCACCGGAGTAGAGAGCTTAGGTTGGTCAGTCGGGTGTCTAGCTCATTACTTACACATAGATATTATGCTACTGTACGTACATGTAGAAATGAAGCCTCATAACAATGGAGAAATTTGCATAAGTCTAACATCAACGATTTCAGCACCAAGGACAGCCATGCTAACTCAGTGATTTCTCATATTTTTCCTCAAGCATTTAATAGAGGAGTGGACACCCATTGTCCTAAGGAATGGGTTTTTTTCTTTATCTATTATTTTGTGTGCCTGAAAATGGAATTTAATAGAAGATATGATATAATATGATTGTAGTCTGAAAGCATCACATTTGGTCTAGCATGTTGTTTTCCTTCTCATTTTTCCTCTGAGTCAAGAAACATGTCAAGGATAGCAAACCCTGGATATCAGAGACTACAAGACTCCCTGTTATATAAGACATGATTCCTTATAAGACCCGAACAGAATGCCTGATGACGATATATCGATGTCATCTGTGACGTTTGGGCTTATTTTGATTGGCACATAGTAAAGCCAGATAAAGATGTGAAAGCTTATGTAAACCACAGTACAGGAAATAAGGCCAGGACAGCCCTGCTGTGGTAGCCTTTTGTTAACATGTTGTGAAAGTGATTGGCTCATTTGCATGTACTGTACAAGATACGGAGTATTTACTATTAGAATTTTCCCACTTTCCACATGTTTTAAGTAGGCCATATTAGATAAGGTTGGATTTGTCACATTTCATCTTGTTGTAAGTTTGTCTATTGTGTACATTTTTCAAAATCATAAATTTTAGAGAACAGTATTTATAATGTCATAATATAAAGCCTTGTGTCCGTGATTTAAATTTTTTTCATTTAGTTCATGTTCACAGCGAAACAAGGCTCATGGGAGCCACTCAAATGTTTTTGGTTACTGTACAGACAGTGAGGACAGATGTTTGTTGACCTTAGACTTGAAAAGTTTAACTTTAGATCCTGATTAGAGTCTCAGAGACTTGGTTAGAAAAAAATGCACTTTGTATACTTCATAACACCTTTCTACTTAAACACCGTGCTTTCACGTACTCAGAAAAACATGCTCAACAACAAGTGGAGTTCAAAGAGAGAGTAGCCGGCCACTTTTGGGTCATCTTGATCTTGAGAAGATCCTTGAGAAGAGCCGCAGGTTGCTCCGACCCAGCAGAGTCCATTAGCAGTAATTCCACCGGCTCCATCGCTGAGACACAGACACAAACACGGAACTCCTAACCTTTTCCAAAGACTTCTGCTGCATTTCAGGCCTTTTAACTTCGGTGTACGCGCTAAGTAGTCATCCCTGCGTAGACATTGCGGTGGCTTACCCGGGCGTAACGTACCTAGCAACGTACGGGGCCGTGGTTGGTCGGAAGTTGGAAGACATTTGAAAAAGTCTTTCTCGAGTAAGTTTGAACTTTGCCTGGTTTAGTATCACTGGTTTGTTCAAATATGTTATAGGTAAGTCCCAGAGTGCGAGCACTTCGGTCAGATTTACTGGAAGAATGTCACATTAAGTAGATTTTGGAAGATGCAAGAGAGATGTATCAGATTCCAGTAGCTGGAGGCCATTACCAAGCTTTTGATACAGCTGCGCATTACCATACTGGTATCAGAAACAACAAAAACGAAACTGTTTCCCTATGCAACCTGTACATAAATGATTTGTAGTAAAGAAATATTTTCACTCTTCATAGTATCATACAGATTTAGAGTGCAGAGGTGGTAGAATAAGTTGATTTTATTATCTATCTTGGCTGCTGAGAAAAATTTCAGGTCACGGGGTCAAGGGAAGAGGCCACTTTTTTAAGGGGAGGTATTGTTTTGATCTCTATTTGTGTTTCTCAGTTGTTTCTCTTTTTCCATATACTAACTAAGAGTCTTAAGTTAGGTTCATTGGAGGTTGAAAAAAATGATCAATGGTCTCATGATCATATGTTTGGAAGTAATAATTAATTATCTTGATTTACTTGGTACATCATAGAGGGGTGAATTCTTTGAACTCTACCTTAATGGCTGCTGTGTTAGGAATCATTTCTGACATTTGCTGTGCTATATTTAAGACCAGCCGTGCCTGGAGTTAAACCCCACACATCCTGTGCACACATCCCTGCTCACGATCTAGCCCCCAGGCGTCCTTGTCTTGGGTCGCGTGTGCAAATTTGAATGTGGTTTGTCCATCTTTTAGGGACAGCAACAACCAAGGACATCACGTGGACAGTGAGGGACTGTGTGTTTGTCTGTGTCTTTATATATACCAGTTCCAAATATGATCGATGAGCTCAAAAGGCTCTAATGTTGTTTGGGTACAACATAACATAAATGAGAAATGATTTTTTTTAAAAGCTGGTGCGAGCTTAGATGGAAATAGCTGGTGGACGGAGTGTTTGTCTGTGTCTTATACCAGTTCCAGATATGAGCTCAAAAGTCTCTAATGTTGTTTGGGTACAACATAACATAAACAAGAAATGATTTTTTTTAAAGCTGGTCCGAGCCAAGATGGGAATAGCTGGTTGGCTGGCATGAGTGTGATGATGATGTGTGACTCAAATTTTTGGTCACCTTGGTGACTTAAATTGGACTAATGCTATTTACTAGCATTTGCTAGGGGAAAATTGCTAAGGGAAATTGTATACTAGTATTAGGGTCAGGTAAAACAGGAGTGCTAGACACAGGCCTGATGCAGAGAATGGGCATAACAGTGAGCCTTGAACCCTGATGCAAATGCAAGGTACTTCTTGCCATCCAACCACACAATGCCCAACCATTGAACTCACCATAAAGGCAAAGGCCTTGTGGCCTCTGGCAAGAAAAATCAGCCCATCCCTTTATTCCATCTGTATTCTCTACTGTTACTCTTCCACTCGACAATGACATCATTGTTCTGTTAATGGAACTGTAGATATGATACTACACCCTTGGCAGCTGTGATATCATAAACTTCGCAGACACAGAATACTTGACTCCTCCAATATAATTCAGTTTCCGCCCTGTAACAGCATTGACTGCAATCAGCACACATGAATGCATCACTCCCCGAGGGATACAATATCGCCAGGCTTGCTTACAAATTGGTTCTGTGCGATCAAGCAATTGAATCTGCCGAGATTTAATGACGTTTCATATCAGCCAGAATGATTGGATCCTTGATCAAGAAACGTCTAATATCATAGTTACGACTTACCAATTTTGGGAACATAAAAGGTGAATATCATCATGGAAGGAGGATAGGGAGATTGTGTCTGATGGAATTATATTATATTGATGACAGTAATATATAAGTATAAAGGATTCAATGACATGTAGTTTTATTGTCTGACCCTGTGTGTTAGCCTCTTTTCTTCAGTATATTGCAGGTGTGGCACTAGAATACTAAAATATATTTGAACCACATACAATCACAGTATCTATTGCTCTTAACCAGTATGGTAAACTTGACAATAACATTGTACATTATAGTTGTTATGACAATAATTATTGTTTTGTATGGCACAAGATGAATGCATTTCAGGTCAATTAAACTTAAAAGTTTAATCTATGGTGACAGACTTTAAGTTCATACTTCACAGTTACTGAACTGCATTGTGCATAAAACCTTACTATGCACACGATTGTATAAACACGTACGTAGCCGTGCAGAAATAGTGTTCAAAGTTTTTTGAAAGATTCAAGTGTACATTTTAAAGGTGGATTTTGAGGGTACATGATTGTATATGCTATGAACCAAGTATCTTCATTGCTGCTGCCCTTAGTTAAACGTTCCCCTGTGTTGTCACTGCAGTGATTTCAGCACCAAGGACAGCCATGCTAACTAAACATTTTTCATTTTTCCTCAAGCATTTAATAGTTGATGGAAACAGTTTTTCTTTTTCTTTTCTATTATTTTGTATGAACCAAGTAGCTACATTCCTGCTGCCCTTAGTTAAGTGTTCCCCTGTGTTGTTTCTGTAGAAAACGCAGCATGGAGGATGGACTGTACTGTGCCGAACATGCTGACCATGAGGAGAGGAGCGGACCCATGCCACTGGACGCTACGGTTAGTTAAACATTCAATAGTACACAAATGGTGTAGGTTGCATGGAGAATGCAGCATGTCTGCAGAATGTACTGTACCTGTGTGAAACCCTTTATGTATTGTGCATAGCACTTCAGCAGAATGTCTCACATAAGGTTCTATTCATGTATATAAGGTTAACATTCCGACTGTAGTTTCCAAATGTTGTGTCGAAAAGATATCGTCTGCAACAGACAAAACTCTGATGCAACATTGACCAAACATTCACCGAAAATCGTGCAAAAAATCTCGTCCTCAAATCTACAAATTTAAAGAATAAGTAGAGCCTATGGCTTTTCTTTGAAGGTACTTTGAATGAGTTTAGCAAGTTCAAGGAGAAATGAAAGATCTTCACTTTGCCAAATGAACGTACTTACTAATACATTTGTACCAAATTGTTACTATTATTAGAATTAACTAATGTCACAATTATTTTGCCTTTGCCAATTTTGCAATTTTCCAGACAATTCACTGCTTGCAAATGAATGAAATGAAATTGAAGAGTCTACAGTATACTGTAGCAATCATTTTAATTGGCGAGCCCTAATGTAGTTCAGTTGCCTCCCATATAAATTATAGATGTTCCCGGGGAATATGTAGTTAACATGCCTGCAATGTACCAAGCATTTCTGGGTGGCATGGTTCCAATGTTGCATGTGAAAGTACATAACTGTAATGGACTGAGGTCGTTGAGATGGCGAGTACCAATTTGGCCACGCTTCACAGGACCAAAGATTGCTGCACTTGACAGATGTGAAGTTCAACGTGACTCCTGCAAACTTTCTGTTAAAGCTTAACAACTCCACCAGACTGGGTATTTCTCGTGGACTTTCAAGTGCTTTTACAATATATACAAATAACATGTGGAATCTATGAGTTCATTTGGGCTGTACATCAAGTGCACCTATATCCCATGTTCCTTTTTAAAGCTCTTTTTGAAAGCCTTCAGATGTCACATGCATTATGTACATTAAATTCTCAAAGCTACTTATGAACCATGAGCAAAAATAGAACTCGGGCATAACAGGAAAAGACCTATTGAGGCAAGATGGCAAATGGCTGGGAGAAGTTATCATCAAGAAATTGTTTTTTGATATAATTGCAACTACGTGTATCTCTTAACACAACTGTTGAAAGGATTATCAAATATTCTCCATTTTATTTGATAATATTTGTTTGATTGACTTAGCAAATTTAAAAAGCACAAGAAATCTGTAAGGTGCAGGCAACAGGAACTTAGTATCTCAATCATTCCAGCTCCTTCCAAAAAATACTATAGATTTTTATGAACAAGCAAATATAAAGAAAAACTAATATAATTACAGTATAATGATAGAAATAAGTACAAAAGTTAATGATTAAATAAATAATAATCATCATAATGATACAATTAAATACAGCAAGAATAAAAAATACAATATAAAGTAATCATGAGAATTTAACTTAGTCTTGTGTTAAATGTAAGAAATAACAACCTTGACATACATGGAGCGTCCTCAAACCTAGGTCTTCCCTGCAGTGTACATTTGCATAGAGACCTTCCCTCCATAACAGCATCAGAGGATGATCTTGTTATGACTCTGTAGACGACCTTTACTGGCCCTGAGGTGGAAAGGTCACCACTCACCGCTAGCTTCCCGCTGGGTCCATTGATATTCCCGGGTTTCTAACCAGAAGATTCCCAGAAATAATTCCCACAATTGTAATGAGGCTAATCAGATATAGAATCTATCCATGATTTTACACACTTTTCGCCCACCAGAAAAATTGTTCACTGAATACTTCTGATTGCCAATTTAAGTGTCTATTGAGGTGATCCGAATTCCCCTGTCTGCATGCTTAAACATGTTGTAGCCACGCCACACTTATGTATACTTTCTCTGTGCCGTGGGCTAGAGGCAGGAATACCAGGTGCCTTTGAAAAGGTAGAACTCAGGTCGCATTTTATGTCTAAGCCAGCTTCACCCACACAAGGAAGGTGGCATGCATGGTTTTGACTTCACTTAGTGGGATGTTTTTGGCAAACAGTCAAATTTCATCCACATGCCACACTTCTAAACATGTCTTTTTTGTTGAAATTCTACTTTATGCTTTGATCAAGAGTATAAAGAATGTTCCTTTTTATTTACCTCGGTTGAATTCTTTGTCTTTGCCATTGAACTTGCTAACTTAAAGTAGAAATCCTTCTCTGAATATCAGTACAATTTTAGAGATGCAGTGTCTTTAAAGTTTGGGGGTACACAAAGAATTCTTAGCAGTCACATTGTATTTTAAAAATTGTAGCAAAAAGAATTGGTCTTAATGAGAAAATTGATGCTCTCTACCCTGTTCTAATCATTTCTAATCATTGTTAATTTTTAATTTCAAAGCAAGAGTAACTTCTCCAACTGTGCAAGTATTGCAGATTAGAGTTCTAAATTACCGCGTTCTACTTTGTCTGATTAGGCACAAGGAAGGCTAATGCCCGACTTTCCCTGCCAAATGGTAATGTGGCACATCATTCGCCTGCCAGGCCATTTCCTAATGCATACAAATTGATATTAATGCCCTGTGTCTGTGCCAGGATTGTCAGATGCAGGGTAATTCCCAATTTCATGTCCCCCGGAGGAATCAATATATCTGACTGGGAGATGAGCCTTAATGTCGGTTCATTGTCATGTCAATGGCTACTTCATCTTACTAGGAAGTCAATCTGTCCAATCCCGACAAAAAGTCCTGTAAATTGCGGAGGAAGATAGATTGATACAGACAAGATGAGAAGGGCGAAGAATTTCGGTGTGGGCAATCGTGATTCATGGTTGACTTGCTCTGGGCTGTATTTAAGTTAAATGCAGACCACTGACTTGTTACTGTTGTATTCATGTATTCTTTTACTGTGCGCCACTCTGTGTGTGTAACTTGTCAAATAAGTTAACTTCAAGTTGTTCATACCAGGAGGCAAACTGCTTTATATCAAGAAGTAAGATCTGGTTTGTTGGAGAATATCATGCACTTTCCGATGCATGGAGTCAAACGGTGGTAACAACACAGATTCAGCACCAAGGACAGGTGCCATTAGGAATTTGCACTGTATAACTCTTGGTCAATTTCAACTGTTTGAATTTACAGAATCACTCTCACATTACATATTATGAAGAGGAACAAATATGGAAGCAAGATGCATGAAGAAGATGTTTCAGATGACTTCTTCAAAAAGTACAACCAAATTAAAAATGTAGCTAAGAATTGTGAGAAAAAAGCCAATTCTGCTTATAAAAAAAATATTGAATCTTGAAACTGTTATCCTTGGTGATAAAAGACAAGGATAAAAGTCTTCTACCTGCACACCATTGAGGCAAGTGGGACTGATGTCAATCTCCTAGCTGCCATGTCCAACTTTGATTCTGATTTATCATCTAATTCATCACTTAATTAGGAATGAGTACCTCCAACTATTGATTGTATCCCTCTCCCTTCATCCTAACCAGCAGTTATTTCTTCTGTTGACAGCAAACAGAAGATCTTATTACATCTAGCCTTTGGTACCTAGTATTAGTAAGATTGATAGACTATTATGTTGGTGTAGTGTTACTGGAGTGTATGTCAACACCTCATGAATAGTTGAACCTGGAATGACCAAAGGTATCTGGTTTCAAAATATGTCCTGCATATGCAGGTCATTGCTGGTAAAATTTGTTCTGGCCAGGTATTTCTGATGTCTCCCTGCACTTAGCCAGCACACTCAGCTCCATTGTGTATTGGGTTTATATTGTACATTTAGGTGGATATGGATTTTTATTTGCTGCATCTGACTGTTACCACCTTGGTTTGAAGTATAAAAAAAACAATGGCAAATTGGCAATGGTTTCTGAACAGTTTTTAGCATGATCCATACTTTTTAAATTCCAAGTGGTGCATGTAAAATTTGTCTTGTGCAGGTAATTTTGAACGTTGCCTGTGCTATTTCTAGTGCAAGTGTCCAGAAAAACGATTTTGAGCCTTGTGTATGCAGCCCCACACCTCTTAATGTCCCTGGTGTTGTTTCTGAAAGGAAATGTCCCCAGCCAGTTGTGTCCAATTGCTGTTTTGATGTATAGTCAGGGGCTAATGGGTGCAGAACATATATCCTGTCGGGTCGATTTATGAATGAGCCAATATCCCATCAAAGCCTGTGAACTCTGGTGAACCCTATTCTGTGATCTTCAGAAGGCAAGCGGTATGTTTCATCTATCGCTTGACCTAAATTTGAGCAGCTTTTTGACATTTTACTGGGTGAAAACAGCTTGGTTTCTTAGAATTTCATGAGTACATGTGAAATATGTGCGGAGGCAAAGGGTAAAATGCTTGAATGTGAAGGTACTGGCCTACTCTGTGATCTTTATAATGCAGGGATATATATTTCATCAGTGGCCTACTTGTAGATATTGACCTACTTGTAGATATTGCTGGCTTTTTGAGAACATTACACCAGAATCAAGTTTCCATTTCTCAGATATTCATTCTCTGTGTGAGATATGTGCAGAGGCAAAGGGAAAACAAAATGACCCAATAAGGTAACTACATTGTACATGTACATGTATGGCTGTTTCCAAATTTATATGCGCAGCCTCATGCCATACAGTACAGCTTATATCGGATATAGTAGAATGCAATGGTTCACCCCCACCTTCAATAGTAGGTATATTTTGATTCTATGTGATTGTGATATACCAGTATGTACAGAGGCATAGGGTATACATGTACAAAAATCACCCAGTAAGGTACATGTAACTACATATGATTATGGTTCCAATTCGATATACACAGGCTCCTGCTCGAAAATTGTTTGTTGAATGCAGTACAGCATGTACCCATAGTTAGAATGCAATTATGATTCCCCCACTCACAGTACTAACTTAAAGGTTTAAAGTTTGGAGCAAAGTTTGCTCTCACTACATAATCATAGGGAAGTTTGCTGTACATACTCATACCCCTGAAGTTGCACAGAAAAATAAAGTACATTGATCTAAAGGGTAATTTCAGGCCTACTCAGCAAAATGACCAGTACTAGTGCCAAAACTCTTCCTAATATAAGATGAGTGCCTGAGAGTTCCACACACTATTAGATGGTGAAGCCATTAATATGCGGAAAGAAGAGATGAGTGCTATGAATTCACATGAAGCAGCCGATCGTTAAAAGACGCATGAGGACACTCTCCCGTGTGCCTAATGTCATGTGCACAGCCGCGAATATATATGTCAAGATCAATGCCAGCCTCTGAACAGTCTATTTGGCAGGCACTTTGGTAATCATAAGCATTACGTACTGGGCAGGACTCCACATGTACAGCCTATATATATCGTCTCCCTGACGCGTGTCCTAGTATGAGAGCATTTTGGTGCTGTCTTGTGTGAAGTGCGTCGAATCTGATCTCATATTTTTTTCTCTTTTTACTTCACTGCAGACAAAAGACCTGATTGCGATGCTGGAAAAGGTCCAGGTAAGTCCATGTGTCAGTTTTTTTTTTGTTTCGCATAACCGGTAAACACACCAGTGTAACACACCAGTTTTGTACATGTACGTACATGTACAAGCTGTGTAAGACCGGATATGTGTATATTTTCAATACGTGTATTGAGAATGACCGAAACTGAACTGAACAATGTCATGTCTTTAAATTCATCATTTAAAATTCTCTGTCACTCTGACAAGATTGTATTTAAGACAAATTTGCAACTGATGATGTTGATTGGTTTATTGGAAGAAACTCAACACAATCTGACATTATAGCAGTCAACAGACTGAATTAGCGTCAGACTTTACAAAAGGTATGAAGATCAATTGAGTGGATAAAATCTACTAACATCCAAAATATATTAACATATTATCTCTGATGTCACGTATAATGTAATATTGTTCTTGGAATTGTCATCATTCTTTATAATCCGACTCTCGTGTGATAGTTGGTCCACAATTTGATGTTCCAGAGTGATCGGCTGGATGAGCAGCGCTGCACCCTGCCAGAGGCATGCAGACCTCGAGACAACCGGGTAAGTCTGCAGCAGACTCACATGATAACATTGTAATGTAAAAATACTGGTTTGAACAAGAACCAACTGGTGTGAACCACATCACATGATACTGTAGTGAGTGAGTGAGTGAGTGAGTGAGTGAGTGAGTGAGTGAGTGAGTGAGTGAGTGAGTGAGTGAGTGAGTGAGTGAGTGAGTGAGTAAATGTTACAAATGTGACTAAAATGTCAACCTAGCATAAAAAACAGAATATAATCTTATACATGTAACAAAACTGGTTTGAACAGGAACAAACTGGTGTAAACCGCATCGGCTGTTTTTTTTTTCATTTTACCTACCATAATGTTAGAAATGTGACAATGTCAACCAGGCATTTGTAACAGAAAGTTACTAAATTAGAATATAATCTCACTGATACATGTCAAAAAACTGAGTATTGTTTACCTGAATGCCTAACCTTCATCAAGGTACTAAATTAGCATACAGTCTCACTGAATCAATAACACCCCACTCTTTACATAATGGAAATTAATGCCGATAGCCATAAAAATTAGCTGACTTCTGTTTCTTTCCTCAATCAAGACTGCGTCATTGATTTTTGCTGGAATGAGCGATCGGTACATGTAGCTCTCTCTGCCCTGCAGGCACGTAGACAAGCCTGGTGACGTTCTGGGCATTGATTACCACATCTGTATGTAAATCCGTAAGGCCACAGCAAGTAATTTTTATGGATGACATCAGCGCGCGCATTGATTTTCGCCTGATTTTGAAAAAAAAAAGAAGAAATTTTGTTGCCCTCTGACAGTGGTCACCATGCTGAAAATGGGCAAAGATGTCTGTTGCCATGAAGATAGGTGGATGGCAGATAACGATGAAGAGAGGAGACAACAAAATGCTCTGATTGAATGTTTTGTTTCTTACTTTGATGCAGTGATATGTGGTGTTGACTGTGTATAAGTGATGTTCCCACTGAATCCAAACCATTTGTACAATGATTGAGTCAAAATTTCAAAATGTAGGAACCTTGTTTTTTCGGCCCGCCTTGTTTTTTTTCGCTCGCTCGCATTAGATTTGGAGTCTACTGAGGATGTCATCCATAAAATTTACTTGCTGTGGCCTAAGTCGTGTCTTAGTGGTAAGCCCGGTTATCGCGGAAGGAAACTAGTGCAATTTCTCCTGCCAGCCTCAAGGATTAGCCACGCTACAGTAGTCACGGTGTTGTGCGGTGGAACATGCAAGGTTAAAGCATCCGATTCGATTTCAGGGCAGCAAAACTGGAAATATTCTGAATAAGGCAATCTTTGAGGTATTTACGCATAGTGCTTCACATGAGCACATTTGAATCAGTATTTCATGCTTTAGGCATTCAAAACTGCAGAAACAAGCTCCAAAATGAGTCTTTTATTTTCTGGGTGGTACCCTAAAAGTCAACCCAGGGCCCTTCCAGTGACCATTTTCCCTCAGGAGTTTCGTAATTTTTGCTAAATGTTTATCCTCACCACAGAAAGAAAGAAAATATATTAACTGACTGTCAGAGACCACTACAATCACGAATAACGTTTCAGCTTTAGGTTGGGCAGTCTCAAAGTATCACTGGTACAACACTGCTCAAAACCATGCCAAAATCCTCTGTATTTTTTCCCCATACAGCCGTTTGTGCTCAGTCAGTTAGAAACTAGCTGATAAGACAGGCAGTGCATCCAAGGACTATTACTTAGCCTCTTTGCTTCCCGGTTTTCCACTGTGGTGGGCAGGACTGATCAAAAGCCACCATAAGTGAGTTTGACATGTAACATGTTTGTGAAGGAAAGTTTGGTGAGCAGTAAACTGGAAAGTGATGAACTATACACCCAGTGAATTGCAAAGTTTCTTGGTTGATTTGCCTTTATGCAATGAGCACAGAGCACAGAAGCATGAACATGACTTAAAACTAGAAAATTCAAGATAAAATGTGCATCACGTGTTTTGGCCTAACAAACTTCAAAGCACTTTCTCTTCTTGTTTATTCTTACCCATTGAACACATTCATATACATGTACTAGTATAATATATAATGACTGTATTTAATGACCAGTCCCAACTGCTCTATATCCTACTACACTGTACTTGCTACATAATGTAATTCAATACCACAGGGTGTCTGCTACAGCACCAGTTACCATGATGAGAGACATACAGTCCAGTTATGCATTTGGTGAAGACAAAGAAACAGCAATTGCAGGTGAAATTGTCTGAAAAGGCAAAGATTTTTTATGACATTCATGTTTGCTGGTCTTGCATCAGCTGCAAAAATTTGACATTCAAGAATCAGTTCCTTACACCAGGCATAATCCAATGTGAAAAGGTCCACTGGTTCAGAGGAAATGTCTTAACATTTGGCTTCCGTTAAAAGCAAAAAGGAATCCACCCATTGTTGGAGTCAACATGTGTGACATGGAAAATGCATGACCCAAAAGGATCCACCCAAATCTTTTCTTCGAACAGTTGTGTGAAGCTACACAGCTGGAATAATGATAAGTGGGGTCGTGTGGCGCAATGGCAGAGTGCGCGACTCGGAATCAAGAGGACCCGGGTTCGAGTCCTGACATGCCACCGATCTTGTGCCTTTGGGAAAGGCACTTTACACGACTTTCCCCACTTAACTCAAATAAAAATGAGTATTGTCTGTCCAGTATTTGTTTCTATGTGCGGGACACAACACCAGCAACAGCTGCCTCTGCTCCGTGTGTATTGCATTGTTGCAATTTCAATAAAAAAAATAAAAAATAAAAAAAAGATAAGTTATTCCTGTGTGCTCTGGCAGAAAACTGGACTTCTTTGATGTTTGATGCAGCAGACCCAGTGAAGCGTTAGGTAAAGGATCTTTCCACACAGAAGATCAGAGGAAAAATTGACAGGGTAGAAATATAGCGTCCTCCATCATATTTTTGTGTTAACCTTTGCAGAAGAAAAACATCTTGTTTTCGCTTGGTTTCATGTTATTCTTCCTTTTTTGAGCACATGAAGCCAGTGTCCTGGACATCTCTCACCATGGTAACTGGTGCTGTAGCAGACACCCTGTGGTGTTAGATTACATTATGTAGCAGGGCAGAATAGGAGGGGCTGGTCATGATCACCATTTGTACATGTATTTGAATGTGTTTGAGTAACTTAAAGAGTAAACACAGCTGCAGTAGTTTATTCTTGCAATTAGGCTACACTCTGTGAAGGTCAACATTAGAAATTTTCTTTGTAAATGTTACCTCCCTGGTTGACTTTATTTTCCTGCCATTTTGTGATAAATATTTCAAACAAGGAAAAGACCTGTTTGACTGTCCATCTACAGTTTGTGAATGTTGTGTTGGAAAAGATATCGCCTGTAACGGACAAAATTCGTATTCAATGATGACCAAACATCCATTAAAAAATGTGAACAAAACTATATATTTCAAAAGGAAAAGACATGTTTGGCACCCATCTGAGGCACATGTCACCCTGGGCCTGCCATGTGCCATCAGCAAAGAGAGATCAGAGCTCGTTGGAAAATGACCACCTTGGCTCCCCACCAAATGCACAACCTGCCGGCATAGCCTCTTTGTTAATTAGGCGGGAGCAGAGGTTAACAGGGAGAGTGCCCGCCGGCGAAATTGCGTCGTGACAGGGCATTGCACATGTCTCATCCATACTAAGTAGTCTCGAAGTCCTTACGAACCTCAGGGATTGTGCAGTCTCCTTCACTGCCCTAGGTACAAGCTTCAAAAGGCTTTCAAGCTTTGAAAGAGCGCATATATGCATATCCTCGTGTGAACTTACCATGCCAACAGACATCATTACGCTGTGACCTATAGCTCTTTTCCAGAGCCTGGAAAGAGAAATGCATTAATTTTAAAAACACTGATCTCGGCAGAATCCATCACCCACTCGGTAACATGCCTCAAAAGGCTTGTAGGGTTCTTGAATAAGTCCGTACATGTCCTTGTGTGAACTTCCTTTCGGGCAAAGGACATCATTACGGTGACCTCACGCTCTTCTAATTTTTGTCAGGCCTGAGAAGAGAGAGCTGCATTAATTTTAGCGCTCTCTGTGGTCTCCATCACTGGCCTTTAACTTTAAGTACAGTCTTCAGAAGGCTCACAAGCTCTAAATGAGCCTGTACCTATCCCTGTGTGGCAAAGGGCATCAGTATTGTGACCTATCCCTTGACAAAAGTTGTGGTTGTTGAAGCAGCATGAAAAGTCTATTCACTATTGTCCTCTTAGTTAACAAGATGTCCTCTGCCACTCTCTGAAAACATTAAGGTGATGTAGTTTTTTCAGCTGATTGATTTGAATGTTAAAGCCTGTCAAACCAATGAAATGAGTGTGAATCATTCTAAGCAGGCAATGATCAAAAATGGCCAGTGTATGGTACATCCCATTTGTCAGATGTGCATCAATCATGATTACATTGTACATACTGTAATTCCTGATTTTGTCACGGTCACTTCTGTACTGTGAACTTACCATTATACATGTAGTTCACAAATAATTCCTGGACTTTCTTTTTCCTGCACCTGTCGCCACCGTGAATATATAGTTCCGTGAACATGTCCAATTTTCTCAGACCGTGACATTTTGCTACCGTGAACATAACATGAATGACAGTATTGTGTATTAACAGTTTCCATAGGTAAAACTCACAATTTTTCTTCATATTTGTTTTAAATGTTTTGCAGGACTCTCCCAGCCCAAGTTGCAGACCATCCTACAGACTTCTTCAACAGGTGAGTAAAGCTCTTTACCACTACCCAAGGCCGTGTCAAAAACTTTCTGTAATTAACCAGATTTACATCCAAAAAGTACCCAAGCATGCAAGCCATATCACTCAGTCCAGATAAGAGTCTTTCCATGCTCATATTCAGATGGAAATGAACTAGAAATCCTGTCCGTGCAATTGCCCGAAGGAGCGAAGATAGGCTCCTTTTGGTTCAGTGAAGCCCACACATGCATATACTCCATTAACAGTATGGACAAGTTTCAGGGCAGAAAAGTCTACATGTTATCGCACGTATGTGGGTGATGTAGGCTTTGAGGCAAGCATGTAGATTTGGTTATCAGTTGTTGCAGTCCATCCCAGGGTAATTGGATGTTGTACAGTACGGACCCAATCTTTCAAGTACATCTAGAACCTCTGGGTAAAAGGGAATTATGAAGTTTGATGTTTAATACTTCAGTGCCAAGGTGACTTGTACTGGAGAGTGAACTTGATGGAATTTTAATTGTTAGTATAACTTTGGGTAGAAAAGTTATTTGCAGCAACTAGAAATGTGCAGATGTGGTCAAAACTGACCCTGCTACTAGTAGTCATTTGAAACAGTACGAAAGAAGAATATCATACATGTACATAACAAAGCATGTTGGCAGAATGTACTGTGCCTAGCATTTTGTCAGAACGTCTCATTTAAGGTCGTATTCGTGTATAAGGATGACTTTCCATCTGTAGTTTGTGAATACTGTGATAGAACGATATTGTCTTTAATGAGTAAAATTTGTATTCAATGTTGACCAAGCATCCATATTCACACCGTACATGGGCCAAATGCACTACGTTAGATAACATATAAGGGTAGGAGAAACAAAATGCTACATTACTGTGCTACGTCTATACCTGCAAGATCTCTTGTTTCTTTTTGAAACAAGCATGAACAAATTTACATACTATGATAGTTTTTCATTTACATCATAGTTTCTAGATGTCATAACAGGAAGTTGATAATAAATTTTGTTCAATTTGCCGGTACAGGTGATCAAAGGGGAGGGCCCGTACCCCATGATTGTTGCCCCAGCTAACGGCAGATACTGGGTGGATGGGAATGATCCAGACACTCTGACAGACAGCCAGGGGCGGCCCATCCTCCCCTCCTGTCCCGCCAAGTACAAGCTCGAGTCTGACGACACGGCAAAGTGCTACAGAAGACACTTCCTGGGCAAGGTACGACCTCTCCTATTGATTTTGAACTTACTTTATTATTTTGTAATCATCATTATGTACAAGTTTTGTTATTTATGTTTCATTTTATTGACCCCAGGAAGAATAGTGCTTTTAAGCACTAATGGGGATCGAAATAAACAAACAAACAAATGCACACCACTGCTTCCCTCATGACCTCAATGAGAAGTGGCCTGCAGACAGATTTGAGCTTCTCGTGAATAAAGAAGCATGTAATTTCCAGTGCAGGTATGCAGAAACAAGTATCTCGAAACCTGCCTATGTCCCACCTAGAATGGGAGACAATGAAGAGTTTTCACTATTATAATGATAAAAGCTCTTTTGTTATTTTTCATCTTGCTTTTATTTTGGAGAGCTGATTTCTTGAAATTGGACAATATCATGCACTTTCTGATGCATGGAGTCAAACTGTTGAAACAACATGGATTCAGCACCAAGGACAGATGCCACAATGAGTTGCATTGTCTTGTAACATTGTAACATTGTCATGATGTCCTGAGTAAAGAGACTCTTTCTAAACAACCAATTGTTTTATTCAGCCGACAATTCGGTGACCGTCTGTCACCTTCCTCAGGGCAATTTTGACTGGTTCACGTTGCACTGCAGCACAGGTGTCGCTGCTATAGATGCGTTCCCAAATGTACAATATTTACATATCTACACATATGCATGGTTACAGGGAAATGTGAACCAGTCAGAATTGCCCTGAGGAAGGTGACAGACGGTCACCAAAACCTCCGCTGAATAAAAGACTTGTGTAAAAAGAGTCTCTTTAATTACCTGATGAAACTATTCATGGATGACATGCTGTCCCTTTTGTACATTCTGTAGGAACACATGAACTTCTTTGCCTGGGATGAGAACCTGGGACATCTGGTTCTGTCTGTCAAGCCTGAGACCATCTCCTCACAGGAGCACTTGAGACTCATCCTCAGGTAAGTCCCAGGCATCTGAATCAAGATGCAATAATTAAATGAATAGATGGATGGATGGATGGATGGATGGATGGATGGATGGATGGATGGATGGATGGATGGATGGATGGATGGATGGATGGATGGATGGATGGATGGATGGATGGATGGATGGATGGATGGATGGATGGATAGATGGATGGATGGATGGATGGATGAACAATTGAAAGAATGAACAAATGAATATGGCAAGAATGTGGTCCCAAACATAACTGAATCCATATCCCCCTCATCTCACTTCAACAATAGAAGTCTTAGCACACGTTGTTGTGTCCTGTCCAATCACTGTGCTTTCAACCATCATTTGGTAAATGTACATGTCTAATGTTTTATTTGGATCTTTCCTGTTTTCTGCACCCTGCAGACGACACACCGGCACCATCCATGAGATTGTACCGTCCTCATGTTTGGCAGAGTTCCCAGGTCCTGCCAGGATGGCCAAACTGGTGTGTGAGGATGTGTCAGTGGAGAGATTCCACCCTGTCCTCTTTCCTAAGGTATGGAAAGGAATATCTTAACTTTATTTATCACCTTGAATTGGTGATTAAAAAGTGATTTTTGTAGTAATGATAAGAACACAGCCCAATATTTGTAGTTAATACTCATGAATCAGTTATAGAATAGAGATGTATGAGATATAGATCTACATGTAGAGCTAAGGTAACAGTATGCAAAGCTTAACAAGTAAAATCTGAGATTTTATACCTCCGGGCTTTTTATTGTATATTTCTATATGTTGTTTGTTATGTATAGTTGATGGTGTTGAATTTTATGTGTTTAGCGTTCCTGGTTGTGTTAACACAGGTCAACATTTTCATCTGCAGCCCATAACATGTACCCATGAACTTATGAAATTCTATTTAATCTGCCGCAATGAACTCGTAATGAAACTCAGAATGACAACCGGAACCGTTAAATCAGACGTTAAAAATAACGGCTGAAGTAGCAAGCCATCCTTATTGTCACTTCCTCCATTTTCCGCCAATTATTCGTATAAATCGGGGAAGTAAAGGTCTGAATCCTCGGTAAAAATGCACACCGAGAACGTCTGAGACCGTATACCGCAGTATTTGTACGTTAGTAGTCGTAATATACGCCGAAAACATCCAAAACAAAGATTGCGCAAGAGTACGTTGACCCCTGACCCATTGACCAACCCGGAAGTTGCTGCCGATCACGCGTCCTGTGAACGCGTACTAAAAATACCCTCCAAACAACAATTGTTGCGCCTGGCATACAGAGGATGTATGTGCACAACAACAATTGTTGCGCGCCGCAAGACTAAGAATTTATTGAGACCCGTCACCCCTCTGTGCGACTGTGGACGAGACCGACTATATCTAACACATGCAAAAGATCGACGGTCGCGACCCACTTTCTCACTCAAGGGGTGTTCTGGGGCCATCAAAAGGCTCCATTTTCACGCCCGAAAACACATATACAATAAAAACAAAAGAACGTGCATCATCTGCAGCCCGATAGCAAAACATATACCGAGTCTCAAAAGAATCCGTCCAATCAAACGCGAGGAATCGCTGCGAACGTGAAATTCTAAAACTCTCACAAAGCCCTTCCGCGGAAGGGTGTCTCCTCCCCCGGAGGCAATAATGTGTACTTTCACACGGTCTAGCCTTACAAACTACTGCCCCGTTTATTCACACTTAACTACATTATGACCAGCCCCTCCAGCTCGGTGTTGCTAACTGTACATAATGTAACCCAACACCATAGAGTATTTGCTACAGACATCTGCTCTAGGTCATTGACCTTCTGCAAATATGTAGGCAAACATAGTAAGATTAAGTAAGATTGCTACTGTACATAATGTAACCCAACACCATAGAGTATTTGCTACAGACATCTGCTCCAGGTCATTGACCTTCTGCAAATACTAGGGAAATATAATAAGATTAAGTAAGATTATTTGAAAGAAATACTTTACACAATGACTGACTGACTGTCTGAATTTCTCTCACCCCTTCTCATACATGTAGGGTTCAGAGCTACTAGTGACCTATGACGAGCATGTCCTGACCAACCAGTACAAGTTTGGGGTGGTGTACCAAAAGTTTGGACAGGTATGATAATGGTTTATTCAGTTCTTTGTAGTGTATGTACAGACTCGCACTGAATCGGGTAATGAATTGGCCTGTCATTTAAACAGTTATCTCAGCATTCTATATTGCTTTACTGTACATCTAAAATACACTGCCAGTGCTACTGGTAAAAATACGATAAAAAATGACATAACTATATAGGCTAGTAAAATACATACAAATACGGACGATATAAAAGACATATGGAGTAGTGATCGAAAGTAGTATAATGGACATGGATTTTGTGTAGGTGACTCTTGTGAGTTGAATAATCTTACGATGTAAGGTATAGCACTATTTTTTTTCATGCATGTGTATTTCACACAAATCCCTCCTACTTTCCCAACCTTGCACATTGATGGCTATCTAATGACAATGCCCCTACTGTACTTGGTGACAGCGAGTTCCACTCTGCAATAGTTCCAGGAAAGAATGAATTCTTGAACACCTCAATCCTTGGTTGATAACTCTGGTACTTGGTTGTGCACCTAGGTGAAGGAGGAGGACATGTTCTGTAACAGGCAGGAGAGCCCGGCACTGCAGGAGTTTCTGAGCCTGCTGGGGGAGCAGGTGGACCTGCAGGACTTCCAGGGGTATCGCGGGGGGCTCGACACGCAGCATGGACAGACGGGCAAGACTTCGGTCTACACAAAGTTTAAGGACAGGTGAGTTAGACTCTTTTGTATTTATATTGTATTGTGCATTAATTTTGGAGTGAAAATAATGTTGTTTCTGTTGATTTTACCAAAATTGAAGAGGACGAAGCAACCAAACTCAGATGGTCTTGTAGCTGAAGAGATATCCTTTCGTCCCATGTACAGTTATTCTCCTTCCGAATCATTCCATGGCAGAGACAGTCACTAGACTTGAGGGTGTGCAGCTTCGAATAGAAACGCCAAATAAACTGGGGTGTGCCCCCTTAATGTGTAAAGGTCAGTCCTTTGCTGCCAGTTTACCCGCAAAGGGCATTACCTTCATGCTACAACTCAGGTGCAAAGGTAAACATCTCAAGTGTACCAATGTGCTAGTTGAGCCTCATCAAATGATTCACTCTTGTCCCCAGGGAGGTGATGTTCCATGTGTCCACAAATTTGCCCTACACGAACAGGTGTAGTACATGTACCTTCTGCTGACGTGCTATGTGATCCTTATCAGTCAATTTGCTCTTGCTATCTCAGGGAGGTGATGTTCCACGTGTCCACAAAGCTACCGTACACGGAGGGTGACAGCCAGCAGCTGCAGAGGAAGAGACACATCGGGAACGACATCGTCTGTATCATCTTCCAGGAGGAGAACACGCCCTTCACTCCAGACATGATCGCGTCGCACTTTCTCCACGCTTTCATCGTGGTCCAGCCTCTCAACGCCTGCTCGGAGAACACGCATTACAAGGTATGACACTTACGTCGATGAAGGTTAGACATCCAGGTAATACGATACGCCAAAAAGCAGTTACTCAAGCAACTGGATATGATTTTGAAAACGTCAGACGTTTCAGCTAGTATCCACTAGCTTTTGTCAGTGACTGAGAGACCAGAGGAGCTTTCTGACTAATTTGCATTATCTTGTCTTGAATTGTCTGACTTTTGTTCCTTTTTCGACTTCCAAAAATTTGTCTTCACTTTATTTGCATATCAATCAATAGGTTGTGCTTATAAACCTGCCTTTCCCCTCTGGTCTCTCAGTCACTGACGAAAGCTAGTGGATACTAGCTGAAACGTCTGACGTTTTCAAAATCATATCCAGTTGCTTGAGTAACTGCTTTATGGCGTAAGGTATGACACTTTGTTTGGCATAACCAACAATAAGCTTGAGTAATATATTATTAAAGAGACTCTTCTTACTACACAACCAAGTTTTTTTTTTAGCTGACGTTTCGGTGACCGTCTGTCACCTTCCTCAGGGTGATGCTTACCGGTTCACATTGTACTGCAGCACAGGTGTCTCTGCTACAGATTCATTCCCAAATGTACAATATTTACATATCTACACATATGCGTGATTGGATTACAGGGAAATGTATCTACAATGTGTTCCCAAACGTGTGTCACAGCAAATTTAGGTCCTACCTTAGACATTCATGTGTCCTACAAAATTTAGTTGTCTTGTCGGCAAAAAAAAAAATTCCCATGTCATAATTTCCCTGAAAAAATCATTCAGAAATAAAAGCTACATGAACTACAGTTTAACATCTCTCAGATTCACCAGTCATACTAAAAATATATAAGGGTTGAATCTGGGTCATGTTATATAAGCGTTGTTTATCCTTATGTTCTGAGAATGTTCTTATGTTCGCACATGTATGTCACGAACATAAGGTTACTGACCTCTGTTATGTAGAAAACTAAAGCCTACCTTTTTACATAATCCACGTGGCCTTACATAAAAGGCAGGCTATCCTTAACTTATTTCAGACTATGGCTGTAACAAATGCCACTGAAATGTTTCTACTTCAGAAAGTGATACTACTTAAGAAATGAAAACGTTTTTCGGAAAATAATGCTAAATATAACAATCACCCATATGGTGGTGTCTAGAGATTATTGTAAGTTTTGAAAAGTAATACTTGCCTAAAGAAAGATACCACCATCAAACATATTTAGCACTGTTATAATTGCAGTTACATATAATAACTAACAGCAAATGAAGCTTTGGCCTCTAGAATTTACCATTTTTTAAAAGATTACGAGTTTCAGTGACCCTCCATTCAAATCTGTAATAATTATTGTGTCAGTACACTAGTAGAGGGATAAATCTCTCTGAGTACTCTAGCGGACAATTGAGTACTCTGCAGTTCTCTTTGGATTAACCATTGTTCTCCCAACTTCTATCTCAGATCTCTTGCAGTCTCTTACAAGTCTCTTTTTTAAAACTGTTGTCTTACATAATTTTACATTGTTTGAAAAGTCTCTTTCAAAATCACCTGTGAAAAGGTGGCTGCCATGTTGTTGTCTTTATGTCATTGTTAGGGTTAGACACTTATCCCCATTTAATTATCTATTGTTCAAAACAATAGATGGTCTCTGAGGGGGTCCAACCTTAGGTGTCAAGAAGGAATCTACAGCAGTTCTCTTTGGAGTCTCTGCTAATGAGGGCAGATCTCTCCCAGGTCTCTTTTGGTCTTGTCCTTTGTGCTGAGTACTCAATTGTCCGCTAGAGTACTCAAAGAGATTTATCCTTCTGCTAGTGGTATAGCCAATATAACTGCCCTTCGGCATAACACACCAGCTTCACGGGCATATTACGGTATACTGAACAACATGTTACACCTAAACTTTGCACATGAGGACACTTATATTTTCAATGTCAATGTTGGAAAACTGATTGTACAACGTTTGATCATTCAGGTGTCAGACAAGGGAGTTAGAAAAGATCAATCAGCTAAAAAAAAATGATGTCCCTGGCTAGGGTCCACCCCAAAAATGGCTATGGTTGGCAGTTTTCTCTACGGTCTGTCGGTAAACAGGAAACACAACATTAAATTATTTTTATTTCCTAGGCCTTGGTTGTAAGTTTAAATGACTAAACCATCTCGTGTTCCCTCCACTGTCCCTGCAGGTCTCTGTGGCAGCTCGTGACGATGTGCCATTCTTCGGTCCGACCCTGCCGAATCCCGCTGTCTACAGAAAAGGGCCGGCCTTCCGCGAGTTTCTCCTCAGCAAACTCATCAATGCAGAGATTGCTTCCTACAAGGCCGAGAGATTCGCCAAACTCGAGGTGAGGCTTTTTTGTGTTTCTCTCAAGAACTATCACATCAAATCTAAGATCATGGCAAAAGTAAATGATAATTAAGGAGAAGAAAGATTGAATGGCAACTTTGCGTCAAAGCAGGAGATTGCATCCTATGCTACAAGACTGAAAGATTTGCCAAACTGGAGGTGAGGCTTTGTGTTTTCTCAAGAACTATCAATGATGAAATCTTAGATCATGATAAATAAATAATGTGAATGACATGGAGAAGATAGTTTGAATGGAAAATTTGCATCAATGCAGGATATCAGCTTTGCTATCAATTCTGTCTGTAAATTAGTGTAGTAAATGTAGTGTAGTAGATGACTGCAGACTTCCCTGGACAGTATGTGTGATGAGCTCCTTTGTAGTTGGCCAAATTACCAATTTGTAATTTGCCAAGGCACTTTACATGGCTTTGCTCACTCCACCCAGGTGTGAATGGGTACGTAACTTTGGTTGGGGAAAGTCGTATTAAGGTCACCTGATGGCGCCAAATGGCAGTCGCACAGACCCTTGCGACACTTGCACAAAAGTGTGTGGAGCAAATATGTTATTATGTATCATGTGTATTATGTGATTGTAAACCCTGCATCAATTCAGCGTTATAAAAGGCTGCGATTGCACTGGTAACGTTTTACCAATTAACCATTACTTTTATTATTAAATTAAAGTGCCCTTCCTTCCAGGAGAGAACGAGATCGGCGCTCCTGGAGTCGCTGTACTCGGAACTAAACGCCAAGAACCTGCAGATGAGCGGTCGCATGGACGCGCCGTCGCCCGACGTCAAGAGCGAAAGCGGCAGCTTCTTCGACACCTTCCGGAAGGTTATCCGAGGTCGCAGCCAGTCCTGGGACATCGCCGCCATTCAGAACAGCAGACGAGAGAAGGACACTCTACCGCACAGCTACAGCGAGGGGAAGACTGCAGGAATTGTACGTAGTTCTTAGTAAACCAGTAACACCTAGCGTCACTTACTATTGCATAGTGAACCAGTAACACATAGCTTTAGTGCACAGTAACATATTTCTTAACATCCGTACACTTTTGTTGAAGTAACAGGATAGATTTTGAAAATGGTCTCACAAATTCTATCAAATGTTGCATGAGTAGTATGCACATTGTATTTCTTAACATCTGTACACTTTGTTTCATGAAAATAACAGCAACTGGATAGACTTTTATATTTCTGGTATTTTGTTATATCAGAGCACTACCATAATCGCTAGTTCCACTAGTGATTTTTCATGTTGGAACAAAACTGTAATTATATATGAATTGAAAGGGAAATACCTTTAAACAGAGTGACACTTTTCCATCTTGGTCTCTAGCTATCTACAAAGAAGTAGTTGTGAATAAAATTGTTGCTATTATACCAGAGGAAATTATTCACAGACTTATATTTTGTATTTCAGTCGTCCATCCTGGGTAGAAAAGGCTCCAGTAAGCGGACAGGACAGAAGAAGTACAGCAGAAGAGCGACTACAGAGGCAGACAAGAAGCAGCCCATCCTCCCGCCCCTCAAGAACCGCAACGACTCGGGCGTCGTGTCATCCAACGCCGGGTCTAACTGGTCATCTCCGCGGAGCTCGCCTGATGTGTCGCCTGTCAAGTCAGGAAGTGTCATGTAAGTTAGAATCAACTTTGTAGCTCTTCTTAATGGAGAAGGACAAGTAGGAGATAAAGGGCTGTGCACATTTGCCATGCACTATTAGTCCTGAAATTTTTTTCCGAGTGAGGTGGTGAGTGGGTCAGTGAAGGTTATAAGATACCCAAAAAAACAGTTACTCAAGCAAACTGGATATGATTTTGGAAACAGTTGGACATTTTAGGTAGCATCCACTGCCTTTCATCGGTGACACTAGAGATTGCACGAGAAAGGCAGGTTTATAACCATGAACTATTGATTGATATGCAAATAAGTGAAGAAAAATATCTGGGAGTCCAAAAGGAAAGGTGGTGACGTGATAAATAAGTGGAATTGTAAAACTGATGTCTCCTTTCTGTTCCGCAGGCCGCCCAGTGCAGAGGAGGGTTCCTCGTCTTCCCTGTCCAACTCCTGCAGCAGCATCGTGAGCCTCGGCGACCTGAACGAGGAGAGAGAGGACTCCGACACCGGCATGGAGAGCATGTCGTCTGGAGACTCCCCCAACAGCGTCAAACAGGAGAACTTCACCTGCAGTAACTGTATGGAGGAGGGCGGAGCAGCAGCTAGTAATGGTGAGGATGGTTTTGTTCTGTTCTATGAACTTCTATCTACTTGTAGGTTTTATTTAGTTAATTTGTCAAGTTTCATGACTGATATTTCCTAAGTTTCAAGGAGGAGGACATTGTACAAGCCTTGCAGGCTTCCTTCCTTCTCCTGCACACTTTTTTCCTTTTGTTTTGCATATTAATTTTGTTGATTTATTGGTGCGAATAAAAAAAATTAATGGTTGTTAGCGTTCTCTTGTTTTATGTACAGTAACAGTAAATGTATATTTCGTATCTTCATGTGTCTTAATTACAAGCCCACACAGGCTGGGCACATATAGCACATGTTAACAAAGCTTCATTCATTCATTTATTCATTTCTTTGTTCGTTCTTTCATTCATTTATTCATTTACTTAAATTGCAAGTCATGTTAGCAAAGCTTCATTCCTTCAGTCATTCAGGTTGCGTGGTTACTAAGTGCCCCCTATCTTTTTTGAACAGAACTGCAGAGACAAGTGGCCCTGCTGAACTCCGAGATCAACAGATTGAAGATTGAGAAGCTGGAGCTGCTTCGACAAAACGTCACGATTCAGCGCGAAGTGAAGAAGTTGAAAGAGAAGGAGATGAGACAAGGTGCCGAGCTTTCGTCCGCAAACCGGGAACTTCGGCGACTCAGAAACCTCTCGCTGGAACAGTCCCACCGACAGAACTCGGGAAGCGACAATTTTGTCTGATTCAAATCCAACAGTCTCGTGTAAATAACATCTGATACAGTTGTAGATATATTGTTTGAGAATTGTCATGGTTCTTGTATGCTGGTTATACAAAAGAATTTGCAGTGCAGATAATATTAATGACAGAATTATTGTTTAGTGTGACGTATTGTACTGAAGTGTGGGAGCACATGCTACAGTTGGTGTTTATGTATTCATAATTCAATGTATACAGTGGATACAGACTCACATGTACTGCAGTGCTAGTGCTATGGTTTATAAGTTGACATATGCCAAAACAGGTTAGAGGCCTTCATTTTAGACATCTACACAATGCACAGTTGGAACAATGATCTTGCTTATTGCTGTAACATTGCCTTTAAATGCTTTTGTATGTAAAATGCCAGAGATGATGATAAAATTGCGACTGTTTTGAGTCCAAGTATGTCAGGCCAATACAGCATACTTTGTCAGGAGTTTGCCCCAATCTTGTAACTTTCATTACAAGACATTCTGCAGCTTAGCAGTGAAAGTACATATACACCTTAAGTTACAGTTCTAATGTTTATTTTTCAAAAATTAATGTAAATTCAAAGTTTTGTTAACAGCACGCACTAGTGTGTCAATGCATGAATACTGAATTTGTGGAAAAATCAGAGAAAAGTGTTCAGCTTCTCTACTAACGTTACATGTAGCTGTCTTAGTGTGAATATGATGTTTTGACATTTCCACTTCCTTGTGCCATAGAAAACCTATTTAATCTGAAACTGCCTCAGACCATTATAATATTGAGAGGCTGGAGCCATGTGTATATATGTCATGTAAATTTTGTAACATTTGTTGGTGGACTTCTCTACATGTATGTGCTCAAAGGGGTACACTTTGGGCAGAAGAGCTGGACATTTTTGGTAGCACAGAGATTGATACGATTATATTAATCAAGATACCCGTTTGCTTCCTACGATTTAACGCACTATTTGTGGATAATACAGATAGTACCAGATAATCAGAGTTGTGATAATATGTGTATAAGGCTTCATGTGTATAAAGATACAAGTACAGTGTATGTACATGTATGTAAGCCTTTGTGCCAACTGTGAGGGTCCGACAAAAGTTGCTGCAGAGGAAAATCACTGTTTGCTATTGCACAGTGTTTGATCTAGTATGATTACGGATCACCAGACAGGAGTATTTATTGCATTTACAGAAATGTTTTAAACTGTTGTTATTGTCCAAGATGTTATGCGGGAAGTTCACACACATACTGTAGAGGCCAGTGTTAAAATAATTCTTGCTGAGTGTATAGTCAACCCAAGGTTGGACTTGTGTATTTTAGATGACATTGTATGATTTTATCTCTTCTGAAGGGACAGTTGTTGCAAACTTTTAAAGAAAATTTAGGTCATGATTACAGATACAAATCCCATGTTTCCCCTTTGTTATAAAGATGTTTGCCATTTTGTTGGAATTATGCAGTCATCAAATGCCATCTAGCAGTTTGGATGAGTACTGCAGCTGTGTAGTCTCCAGTTTTGTAGACTGCTGAAAAAGTTGATGATTTCTTTTAGATTCCTCCCAAATGTGAGCAATTTTTTATTATGAGTGCATGTAGCTTGTTTTGCTTAATAGTATCAATTGTCATTTACATGTAGATGTTCGGTAGTTTATACTTAATGCTTTGAACATGCCTGTAGAGGTTTAGCTCTCTTTGCTGAACAACATTTTGTAATGAGACCAACGAAACATTTTTAAACTGTGTGTATAATTTTATCTTGGGTACACGTTGTTGACTTGTACTGTGAATTTCTAACATTTTAATAGTCCAATGTCTCTGGTTTTTACTTAAGATTGCGAAGTGGGCAGACTTGTCCAGTGTTGTCTGTTTGTATTGATAATGTTTAATAGAATAAACAGTTTTAATAAGTATGCAGGGTTTGTTGAATTTTGTGAATGGACTTCTCACCAAAAGAGCTCATCTAGGTCTAGTGGTTATAGTAGTATTTATTTATTACCTAATTAACATCATATCAAAAAAATTTTCTATAATTAATAAAGGTTTGATTCTAGATTAGCCTGGGTACCATCCTGGTTAGTTTACGTCCGCTCCCACAGTCGCTACCAACTGTGGGAGCGGACGTTAACTAACCAGGATGGTACCCAGGCTAATTCTAGATACGGGTCCTTGCAAAATCAAAAAGACAATTAGATATGAGTCACAATAAATTATCTTTAATGATCCTTTAAAAGTATACACAATACATTATGGGTGTACATATCCACTTTAACACTCAACTTTTGTATCTGAAAACAGTAATCCTTTGTTGGAAATGTGTTTGACAATCAGATGAAAAGAACAAGTAAACTGTACAGCTTTTGCTACTCTACTTACAACGTTTTAGTTATACATGTATACAGTAATGCTATTGAATATACAACTAGATAGGACTAGGACTGTACAAGTTTCAGTGAAAAATATAAATATCATTCTTCTAACATTCCTCAACTTACATCAGACCTGAAAAAAAAACAGTTCTATACAAATGAGTACCCTAAGTTAGTTCATCTTGGTTCATAAGAGCAATAAAAGTTTACCAGTTTAAAACTACAGCTACAATGTATGTACTGTATGTTGTGGCTAACACACATTGGCAGCGAAGGTTCATAGTATCTGAGAAATGTGTGTGATTTTAAGGCATTGACACGTAAGCAAGCTTAAGTGAGAGAATTACTGGTTGTGCATATCCTATGCCAGGAAATACGAACCTGATGAAATCAAGCACATCGGCAGAACGTACTGCGATTGCGCAAAACCCCCATTTTTCACGATGTTCGTTGGGTTTTTAGTCAACGTTGCATCAGAATTTTGCCTGTTGCAGTCAATATTTTTTCCGCCAGAACATTTGGAAACTACAGGTGGAGTGTTAACCTTATATGCACGAATACAACCTTATATGAGACGTTCTGCCGAAGTGCTATGCATAATACATTACGGGTTTCGCGCAGGTGCAGTACGTTCTGCCGACGTGCTGGTTGTGTATATCCTATGCCAGGAAATACCAACCTGATGAAATCATTTTGAAAAGTTAGGAAGTCTGGAATGTAGGAAGTTCATTTCGGTAGCTTGGGCGTACCAGTTTCAGGATGTGATGAAGTCATCCAGAGTAGGGAGGGCAGGGTCCCTGGCCATCACTGCCGAGCGGCTTCTGCTGACAAACTTGGACTTCTTGGGCAGCGGCTTTCCTATTCTGGGTTGCTGTTGGATTTATTAAGGACATTTTATTGTCTTTTTAATAGCTTTAGGTTTTAATCAGGGCTTGTCGAAATCTTCTAGGTCCACGCTGTTGATCTGTTGGTTGAGAATTCAGTAGACATTCCATTCATTTTAAGTAAAAAACATGGTAACCATTATACAATGTATCTTTTACGACATTGTATCTTATTTTAAGCACTTGAAGAATGAAGAAAATCTTTCTTTCTGTCTATGGCACACTAGCTTTACTAAGGTAATATTTCTTAAGCTGGTGTGTTATGCCGAAGGGCAGTTATACCGGCTATACAGATACAGATTCCACATCATTTTGTCAGAATATACATGTATATGCTTACAGGTACATGTATCTTGAATGAGTTTGAAACTTAGAATAAGGCTACTGAGAGGAACATAGCGGCCATGACTAAACAAATGTCATGTAGTATGACGGAAAAGGATACAAGGTTGACTATCTTCTCATGGCCTCCCATACCATTGTATCCTTTGTTGACCTGCAATGAAGGAATGAACAAATTTTACATCAAAGTATGATTGTACCTGTTAATATTGATAGAAGTTGCATTAAAAGTATATAAGACGAAACACAGAAAATATGTGTGCAATAGCTACATAATAGTAAATACAGAACTTTATTGCACGACAATTGCACATGGTACAATGTATGGCAAACTACATAAAGAGAGTAACAACAATAAAATAAGTGTGTTGAATAAGACCTAATGTCGAATAAAACCTTGCAGTCCAAATTATCAGATCAATGTTTGCTGTCCAAAATATCAGATCACAAAGAGAGGTCCAGTTTTATTCTTTGTGTGTGTGTGTGTGTGTGTGTGTGTGTGTGTGTGTGTGTGTGTGTGTGTGTGTGTGTGTGTGTGTGTGTGTGTGTGCGCGAGTATGTGTGTGTGTTATTTTTTGCACCCTTGCATATGTTTACAGCCTTTTGAGGATACTATCAGTACTAAAAGCGAGACATGGTTCAAGACAAGACTTAAGTCCTGACTTACGGCCCCGAATCTGTGGTTGGTCTCCCTGATAGTCTTGCCTCCCATCTGATGATGTGGAAAGGGACTGAGGTCAAAGTTCCCGATATCCCGCAGGTCCTACAAACAACAGGCAGAAATAAGGATGTTATGACATAGACAAGGTAAGTTTACATACTGTATACATGGCTGTGATTTTGGAAACTGTCAGCGTATAAATCATATCCAGTTGCTTGTTGTAACTGTTTTTTGGGTGTATCTTACCTGGATGTCTAACTTTTACCGACACATACTTTATACATGTATTATTAACACAAGGACAGACAACAGAATCAGAACTTTGAAGAATTCCTTTATATATGCAGGGACCTTAGTGGGAGTGCACACAATAAGTAAACAGACTTTTGTCTTAATCATTCTACCAGTTACAGTTTCCTTTAGATAACAGCCCCTTATAATTATATATCCATTTATCCTTCTAGATATATTCACTTTGCTTGAAGTTTTTGCATGTACATTGTGTATACATTTGAAATGCCAGCAAAACTGCAAAACACGGATATACTGATCTACAGACACAATGCCTTACCTTCTTCACTGTCTCTGCAACTGAAGTGGTTTTGACTGGTTTCCAATCAAACCTAAAATTAATAAGGAAAGAAATATGAAGGTATTGTCAAAAGGAAAATTAGATCAAAGCTCTACCCCTGTATCAAATCCTACATGTATGTAATTTGAAGTCCTTATGAAAATAAGTGCAGAAGAAACACAGACTAATAACATGATCCAATCTGTTCTCAAATCCGATGTAATCTTCCGCAACAGATTTTTCGCAATATATTTTATATATTTTTAACTGTTGTTATCATGTGTTTTTCCTATTTGTATGTTTTCTATTATATGGGCCATGGATGCCTGAAATAAAGAAAAGTATGTTGTACTTGATATGCCTGGTATAGATAGGCAGTTTAAGCAGTTAAAATATACTCCAAACATTCTGAACATAACTAGCTGTGAATTTCTCGAGATGATTGAACAAATCACAATTATGTTTTTTTAAATAACCCACACTTAAACAACATACAAAATGTACCCATTGCTTTACATGATAGCTTGCTTTTTAACTAACACCAATATAATCAATATCATCATAACATACTCTTTTTTTTCCCTGTTCAGTCTGGCGATGTTTTTCCTCTGAGTGAAGTTCTCTTCATCAGGAGTGACAGGCAAGATGGCCTCATCATCCAGGTAGATGGCTCCATCCAGGCAAGGCTTTTTTATAAGGACAGGGGCTGGGCTGCAGAAAAATACAATACAGTGTGTTAAAACGCCTCTTTTTCAACAAATCTTCTCTCCCTCTTTCTCTATCTGGTTTATCATCTGTTGTCCCCTGAGGGTTAAGCATGCTTGCACTCTAATGCTGGGGCTTGATGATATTATAGAGGAATGTTAGACTATACTCAAAGCTACAGCTGTATCTGAATCTGTATAGCTGCAGGTACAGATTTACAAAAAATGCCCTTTGGCAAAAGACACCTGAGATAAAACAAGAGTTCCACGATCTCATACCTTCGCCAAAAGATGTTAACCCTTGCGTGTGACGAATTCTACAATTTTAATCATTGATTTTGTAAATAAGAGCCTCATTTGCATGGATTATATCAGTTGATCATATTCTCCACCCAATGACAGCCTTATCATAACAAAGAGGCTATTATAGCACTTCCTCATAAATTATGCAAATGGTGTCATGATTTGAATAAATTATGTTTATTAATGTTCACCTTCACTTAACTTCCAAATGTAGCAAGTATGAAATTCGGGGTGCAGCAGTTACAACTATGGAATTATAAGAATTTGCCATTAATTATGCAAATTAGGTCCTCATTTACATAATCTATATCCTCAGATGTTTTTCTCGTTCTCAAGTAGATGTCACAACTGTTTCATAGTTCTATTATCGAACAAATCAGATTTATAGAATTTCCTCATTAATTATGCAAATTAGCTCCTGATTTGCATAATTGCCATCTGATTATGTCAAACATCACTTCAACTACCTACATACCAAAAATCACGACAATACGTCAACCGGTTCTTGAGTTATCGTCCTTCAATTTTTTTTCAACAAATGCCCCTGCAGTTCCAGAACAAGGCGCTAGGGGACCCAAACTCATGTCACTTCTTCCCTACCCCAAGAGCTATCTACCAACCAAAATTCGTGACCCTAGCATGTCCAGAACATGAGATATCAAAACCGGAAGTTCAGCTGCAGTACCTAGCAAAGCCGCCAGGGGGCCCAAAATCTAATCATTTCTAGGTCTAATGAAGTCCTACCTACCTACCAAGTTTCATTCCAATCCATCCACTGCTTCTCGAGTTATCTTGCTAAACCACACCCACACACACAAACACAC
>NW_017803887.1:711804-733174 GCF_001625305.1 Branchiostoma belcheri
AACCAACACCACCACACACAACAACACCACCCACCACACACACACACAGACAAACGCTACTGAAAACATAACCTTCTTGGCGAAGGTAATGACATAGTATGTTCAAACGTATATATGTGTAAATATAAAGAATAGAATGCTAAATATTTCTGCAAAATCAAGTGATAATACTCAAGCGGCGTTATTGGTACAATTGTGTAAATATAGTTTAAAATAATGATAATAATTGTTTTTACCTCTCGAGAAGAAATCGTTTTGCTGTAACTCTACTGCCAGGAGTCGCTTTTCCTTCTAGCTCCTGTTGCAGCATCTATGGAAAAACATGAAACAAACTTCGATCAAATTTGTTGCGTGTTCCGCTTTATCATGTTTTATCATTTCTACCTTTATGGTTTTATTCATCAATTCCACATTCAACCTTAGATACAGGAATGTTATATACACTTAAGAAATGTGACAATTCGTCAAAAGACCTTCACAATGTCCAAAGTATCTTCCTCTCATTGCAACACAACTTGCCACGGAAAAACTGATGCACTGCAAACTAAAAAGTATGCACAACAAATCAAAAAGAATTTTTAAAAAAGTTTAGAAAAAAAATTTTTAAACTCTGATTCCAAAATACTTCAACTTTGTAGCAGGTTGAAAAAATTGAGCACAGAAAGAAAAATTCAGTAAAAAAAATGTTGTGTTACTGCAATATTCGCGCCGCGAAAGTTGTCCTTCTGTACCTGACCCCTATGCTGTGAAAAAATCCTGGTGAGAACCCTGCTGTTATCAAATTTGTCCCTTGCTCCCCTCCCCCTCTCCCACCACAGTGAAAATCAGGCTCTGTGAACTTGTCCAATTTCCTCAGACCGTGAAATTCTGGTACTGGGAAGACAAAGTATAAAGAAATGTTCCAACCTTGTTCTTTGCAGTGAGGTTCTGAATCTGCTGCTTCGCATCTCGGAGTTGGTCCTTTTTGGCCTGAAGTTCTTCTGATGACTCTCTAAGCTGTAAGGTATTGTGAGAAATGTAAATATCCCTTTCTTGACTGTATGTTGCACAACAAAGTTGAGAAAGCAGGCCACAGTATCATGATAAATCAGAGAGTCTCTCTCTCTATCCAGTTTAATATCTTTTTTCCCCAAAGCTGGAGGTTAGACGTGCTTGCACCAAGTGCAACTCTTTTTTGAAGCAAGATTTTTCCGCCAAGACTTTAAAAAACTTTCCTTGCAAACATGAAATGTATAATAACAACTTCAGCCAAGGAGGTAGTGATTTCATTAGTATTCTTTGTAATTTTAGGCTATAAATGTATAATGTAGCATGACTTACACTTACACTGATCAAGGACATTATACAGAGATGTCCATGCACTGATGAACACACAAACCTGCGCTGTTTTTGATGACAATTCCTTTCTGTATCTTTCCGCATCATCGGCATATTTTCTTCGCGTTTCTTTTACTTTCTCATAGTCCCTGAAAGGCAAGCAGTGAAGTGAAGCTAGTAAGGTTCTTTTGTGGCAATTTAATGATAACTACAGAATGTGCATAATCTACATATATATATTAATGAGGAAGACGAACTCAAAGTTTTCTTTGAAAATATGGCACAATACCACAGTGACTCTATTCATATGTCTTTTACTTGATTCTGAAAAGACTTACACTATTTTTTTTCATATAAAGATGGAGGTCAGGATATTACAGTATGTAATTGTGAGGCTGGGGTTGTATAGGATAATTAGAATATAAGAAAACAGAAATGAACATGAAAACAGGAGAAGTACAGCAAATGCTTTTAATTTCTAATTTCTTAGTATTCAGCCTGAATATCAATTCATAATTTTTTATAAATATTTTTCAACTACAGATTCCACTAGTCACTGACGAAAAGTAGTGAATGGTACTTGAAATGTCTGACAGCTTTCAAAATCAAGTTTGCTTGAGTAACAGTTTTCTTGTGATATCAGAACTCAAATGACTTACTTTTTCAGGCTGTGATAGGCTGAGTAAAAGTTCTAAATGGGAACTATGCGGCTCCAGGACTGAGGGACGACTGTGTGTGCGAGATGTCGGTAGCTTGAGGAATGAATCCCCTCTACTATATATCAGAATTCAAATGACTTACTTTTTCTAAGACAGTTAAGTGCCTTGCCATGCTCTTGGCTGACTCTGCTCCCTCCCCCATGAGTTGTATCAAGTCTTCTGCTTCGCTGGAGCTTCCCTTGATCAACAGCTGTAGCCTATCAGAACAAGCGTAACATTTAAATGTGAACGTAATACAATCATCATTATGAGACAACCACGAAGGATGGGGAATAGGAAAAATACTAACAGTTATAGATAAAACAAGGTGCTAGAGGGACCAAACTCAAGTCATTTCTTCCAGAACACAAGAGCTACATGTATCTACCATCCAAAATTTGGGACCAGATCATGAGATGTCAAAAACCAGTTCTGCTGCAGTACCATAGCATTGCAAGCTGCCATGGGGCCCCCAATCTAATCATTTTGCGGTCTTATCAAGACCTACCTCCCTACCAAGTTTCATGACAATCCACCTAAAGCTCTTTGAGTTATTGTGCTAAACCATATACATACATACAAATACACACACAAGCGCTACCAAAAACACAAACCTTCTTGGCAAAAGTAACAATTGAAAAAAGATTATTAGAGAGACTGTAGGATTATTTGTAGAAAAGGACAGGGAAAGAAAGAAAGAGAGACACAGTAAAAGAGACATTTACCTCTCCAGTTCTACAAGTTTCTTTCTGAGCTTCTTGGCATCAGCCTCTGCTTGCTGTGCCTGTTTCTTATGGATGTCCACCAGCTTCATTTGTTGCTGCAACAGAGAAAAAATAACCTCTTCACAAAAACTATCATAAAATGAAAGAATGTACTGTAATGGTCATGCATTTTGTACAAAATTGAGCTATATTTTTAAAAAAATGTGTTGTTACAAGCTGTTTGTTTGTATGTTTGTTTAGGATCTCCGTTAATGTGAAGTTCACACTACTCTTCCTGGAGTCCGTAGTGAATAATCAGACTAGTATTTGTACCATCGCACATCGGGGCATGCCCCTACTCTTTTTTGAAAGGTGTGGTGGGTTCTTTAACATGCGTGGGGTGTGGCTCTTCCCAAACACGGGACCTCCATTTAACGTCCAATCCGAGATCTAGAGACATCCCTAGCCGAAGCTAGGTACTCTTTGTCTTTTCATACTAGTATCTCTGCATTGGATTGTTTTTTTCCAGTGTGTGTATTCTTCTCCCAGTCTTTAAAAAAATCAAGTTTCTTCAAAATACACATTGGCAAGTCCCTTTTTAAAAAGAGATTAGACAAACGTAAGTTCGTAACAACAAACTTCAGTTAAAGCCTCCACTGTGTATACTAGGGCTGGGTACCGGTTCAGCTGGACCTGTTTGGGCCTGAATAACATTCAAGAACCGAGTCCAAAAAACCTAAACGCAAAAACCTAATCATCGAACCTGATGTAAATTTCTGTTGATTTTAGAGTACATTTCGGTAGATTGTACAGACATCTTTAGGTAATCTGGTCATGGCAAGTGAAAAAAATAACCATGAATCAAACTAGATTAGCCTAAATCCATGTTTGTCTCTTTCTGTAACTGTGGGTTCCATTTTAGGTCGACAAAAAAGTTCACGGACCACGAGGTTTGTGGTAGTACCGAGCGATAGATAATATCATCAAGGCATATGACCCCATACACTCAAATTGCTCCTACTACTGTACTTCACTAATAAGGTCCAGGTTTAGGTCCGGACCTGGACCTGATCCTCTGAACCTGATCCGGACCTGGACCTGAATTTTCTGAACCGGTACCCAGCCCTATGTGGGACACAACATCAGCAACAGCTGCCTTTGCCCAATGAAACTGTAAAAAAATCTGGGTTTTGGGCAGGCACAGTTAGTGTACGTTCTGCCAATGTGCTATATCTAATCTTCATCAAATGAACTCTAAAATTAACAGAAATGTTCATCAGGTTCGATGATTAGGTTTTTGCGTTTAGGTTTTTTGGACTCGGTTCTTGAATGTTGTTCAGGTCCAAACAGGTCCAGCTGAACCGGTACCCAGCCCTAGTGTATACCTTAAGAGTCTTGTTTTTATCTTGCTCATCTTGAAGCTGCTCTGTCAGGTCACGTAGCGTGACTCTGATGGTGCCAAGTCTGTCCTCCAACTGGTCCTTCTCTTTGTACAAGTCACGTTTCTCCTTATCTGGAAAAAGGAGATACGGAATTAGAGTTAGAGCCACAAACGTCTTATCTCAAGGGTAACAAGTCTGAGAAAATAAGTGTTCATATTCAATCTATACATCTATGTCACTTGTAAATATCAACTTTAAAACTTACCTTTTTCGCTGAGTTTTGCCTTAGCAGCATTAAGTTCATTCTGTAGAAAAGAAGAAGAAAAAGTTTGCAAATGAATCATGAATTCAATAATATAAATATCATCATCAATGATACTTACCAGAAAGTAATAATAAAGTTAATCATTAATTACTCAACTGCTTTGTATGATTATTTTGGTCTTCATTTACTCATTCATACAGAATAAAATACAACTCTTATACTATACAGTAAAAACTGCCCAAACAACAAACAACATGGCCACCATCCGAGGAGTTGGCAGTTTTCCAACACATTTTTGTGGCACAACTATGTTGATCTTTTTCTCCCCAAACGTCATTATGAATCTAGCCTGGTATCCAGTCTGATTCGTGGTCGGGGCCGCAAGAGCTCTGGCCCGCCCGCCTCACATAAGCGTCCCGGTGTGTATTTCACGAGAGATTAATTAGCCCTCCACGAACCAGTCTGATTCGTGGTCGGGGCCGCAAGAGCTCTGGCCCGCCCGCCTCACATAAGCGTCCCGGTATTTCACGAGAGATTAATTAGCCCTCCGTGTTGGGGGAAACCAAATCCCCGAGCATACTGTCTCTAATTAGCGTAACACTCCTACCGGGACGGTCTGTTGCACTGGGCGGGGGAAGGTCTTAGAGGCCCCGAAGACACAACCTGCCTAAACACCCCAATACCCCCAATCACGATCAGACTGGATACCAGGCTATTATGAATCCAGGCAGCCTTATAGTGCAAGAAAATGTGTAAAACAACTTAAAATAGTGAAAATCTTACCCGGTACATAATATCGCTTTAATGGAATCATCAGGCACCTACCCTGAGAGCACTGGGGTCTTCCTCGTCATCATCATCAGGTTGGTCGAAGAACAGTTTGCTGATGATGGTTCGTGCCGTGATTTTTCTGCGACACTGTGGACAACTGCTGCCAGTGGGAGTCGCCAACCACCGCGACAAACTACAATGTAGAAAGACACATAAATTCATAATACATGTATCATATTAAAATCACCAGCAAGCACAAGACATCCTAGTAACCTTACAGGGTTCTCAGCAGGATTTTTTCACAGCATAGGGGTCAGGTACAGAAGGCCAACTTTTGCGGCACAAGTTGCACATTGAGCCTAAAAGTTTTGAAACTCATAACCCCCTGAGACACTATTTCTCACTATATTGGGGGACAGATTTTGTAAAGTTAAGGTTTTCCCTTTGCTATAGCTTAATTTCATTTTTTTGCAAGATTCATGAAGGTTCTCCCCCCAAAACACCCCTATGCTGGTTGAAAGACAGCATAGGGGTCAAAATCACAGCATAGGGGGTCCAAATCACAGCATAGGGGGTCCAAATCACAGCATCGGGGTCCAAATCACAGCATAGGGGGCCCCTATGCTCAAAAGGCCTGGCGAGAACACTGCTTATCCAGCATGCTAACTTAGTAAGGTACTGGTATGGCATGAAATTTGTATTGCTGATAGGGTCAGGAAGCAAGCTTAAGGAGAAGGTTATAATTAACTAAACGTCTAATAATGTATGGCCATGGTATGTTTTGTGTGACAGTTCCTTCGAATCCATATCGTGCAACTACATGATGCATAGGGTAGTGCGTGTGTTCAACTACTAGAAAGCAGTTTGTACCATTTTTAAAGTCTAACGTTATGGTACAATTAGGCCAGCGATCAAACTCAGGACCTAACAAATGCAAGGCAAACTAGAAAGGCCAATATTTGCTTTGGAGCAAATACAGCGATGGGTTCACCACATTTTACGACATGGCAGGGAAAGAATGAGAAACACAAGGGAAAACAATGATTTACATTGATATAACTATAATATGAAGTAAAATACAACTAAAACAACAGTTGGATAGCTATTCCCTACTTTATTGGTTAGGATTTTTAATTGCATAATGCAAACTGTTGATTTTCAAAATAAAAAAAAAACGTCCATGCCCCGCATTCCAATGCTGGAGCAGGAAAGCTTGAAATACCTACCAAAACACTTGAATACAGACATACTGTCAGTATGGAAATGATCTGTGCAGGTGTTAATCAAGTTAAATCCCAACAGCCAATCAGCAAGAAATGCTCTGTGCAGGTGGAAATGCTCTGAGCAGGTGTTAATCAAGTTAAATCCCAACAGCCAATCAGCAAGAAGAATAGAGGAAAGCTGCATGCCTATTGGTTGATGCCCTGCATTCCATTGTGATGACTCATGCCCAAACGTGGTAAACAAGGCACACTAATACAGTAATACATTTGCTATAACACAGCCAAAAAACTCAAATAAAACCATTCTAAAAGCCTGTATCACAATAATTTAAAAAACGCCTAGGGGTATTTGCCCACTGTACCTCCATACCAAATTTCAGGACCTTAGGCCCTAAAAGGAAGAAGCTGAATCCATTTAAAAAATGGCAGGAGAAGGAGGAGAAGAAGGAGAAGAAACATCAGAAAAAGCAATATGGTTTCACCACACCACTTCGTGGTGTGGTGAACCCATAACAATTATATCCACTAGCCATTACACCATTTCTTATTGTAACAATGAAACTGTTACTCACCATCCTTCATGGAATGTATGTCCACCTGAGAAAATTTCTTGTTAAGGTTCATATAATATACAATGTCTTTAGTTGATATTATAGAAGTTGAACTATTTCTATCCATTTCATCTAAAACAGCTCATCAAAACAAAGGATACATGGTGTAGCAGAGATGGGTTTGTCATCTGTGAAATGGTCCGTGCATATTGTACAGACCCCCTTCATGGTGGCTACATGCAAAGATCCACAGTCTGGGAAAAGTACAGCTAGAGTCTTTAACTAGCGTTTCATCAACTGCAATGTCACTCCAGACATCATCATAGTCAGTCTTTAACTTCTTGATCTTTTGTTTAAAATGCTGCTCTTGATTCAGTATTTTCACATGAACGTGTCGTCTAGTTGAGTGCTGAAAAAGAATGAAGAAGAATGATCATACCTAACGTCTTGCATATTTTTTGGAGATTGGGTAGCAATTATTGCCATATTATAAACACTAGCCTGCTGGATGACCAGGTTCCCAGGGCCTACACAGGCCAACTCCTTAGCTCAAGGGCCAAGATACCCCGAAGAAAATTTGGGCATGTTGGAGCCGAGGATCTGGCCTGTGTAGGCCCTGGAAACAAGTCATCTGGCATGGCATCCGGATCCAGGCTAGCAAAAAATTATATTATCAGGCTGATACTATGTTGTTGATACATGTAACACGACAATTTCTTATTCTATCCTGATATTTCATGATGTTAAACGTAAACAATATATTAAAAGAAGTCTGGGCACTATGAGAATAGTTAATAAAATATTTATAGAAAACAACAACGAGCATTCTCCCAGCACACCACCAGGAAAAATATGGGGGAGGGGGGCAAAAATTTTAGATTCAGGTGGGCCGGTCGTGGAGTTCTACTTCTTTTTGCACTACGGGCTACGTAAATGTGCCAAATGTGTCAGAAATATTTCAATACGACACTAAAAATTCCATAGCTAGGTATTTTACCTCGAAAACACAATCACCAAAAGTTTGAGCTACAAACCTTTCGCTTTTCTCCGGACGAATTTTGCTCTGTTTTGAAAATGGCGGCTGAAAGGAAGTCACGTGAGACGAAATATCGCGAGACTTGAGCCCAGCCTAATCTTCAAGCAGATGTTAGGAGGCAAATCGTGTGGCGCAGTCGGTAGCGCGTTCGGCTCACACCTAGGTCGCGGGTTCGAACCCTGCCCATGTCGCCGATCTTGTGCCCTTGGGAAAGGCACTTTACACGACTTTCATCACTTCACTCAGGTGGAAATGAGTACCTAGCTTGGGCAATAGAGACGTCCCTCGGATAGAACGTTAAATGGAGGTCACGTGTTTGGGAGAGCCACACCCCACGCACGTTAAAGAACCCACCGCACTTATCGAAAAGAGTAGGGGACCTTCCCGGTGTGAGTGGTTCAAAACCTTACAGTCCGGTCTTACGCAGCTTGTACATGTACGCACATGTACAAAACTGGTGTGTTACGCCTAAAGGCGGTTTACCGGTTATGCGAAACAAACAAACAAACAAACAAACAAACAAACAAACAAACAAACAAACAAATCGTTACATGTACGCATTGCTAGCTGCCCGGTTCTATCACAAATTCACGGTGAAATAAAAAGGAAGGAGGGCTTAACTGAATTCTCGCAACTTCTTAGAGACAGTTGTTTCTTTTTCTTTCTCTTTTCTTTCTTCTAACATCATTTTCAAGTGGAATAATAAAAGTTCTTTCTCTTAAAAACGTATTTCTCATCTCTAAGCCCCAAAAGACTCCGAAGTTCAGACAATCAACTGCGCCACGCGTACAAGACTAATCATGGGTTGTTTGTCACACGGCAGTACGAAACAGCCACCGAAGGAGACGGACACACATAACAAGACTGTCAGGAACAACAGCAACCTGTGCTTCAGGTATTCTACACAAGTTCTTACCAAGAGAACGCCAACTGAAGCTATTATGACTTGCTTAAAATGTTTGCTTCTGCCAGTGGTCAATCAGTTTATGCTAAATCTGTTGTGTAGATTGTTTTTTTTGTTGTTGTTGTTTTGTTTTGTTTTGTTTGAATCACGATTAAGTTTCTAAGCAGATGTTAAGGTGGAAGATTATTATGATATTTTATAACAGTAGCTAAGGCAAGAGTAGACACCTGCTATAGAAGCACGGCCGAAAGAACGTCGTTCAAGAATCTTCTTCCCAACATCTTTTGAGATTAGATTAGTTCTCAAGATCTTAACAGGGGTGTTGCGTCCTTATACCTTTGCTTGGTGACGTCATACTCCTGAGACTAATTCTGTTATAAACAGAATATTTAGATGGCCCATGGCACCTTGCTTCCGCCTGAGTCTTTAAAAGTGTTCTAGGCCCGATATTACTCTAATGTCGTCTCTACAAGGCCTCCTACAAAACAACGAACGTATAGCAATTGTATGCAACTCCAACAGCCGAAGTACTGTCACGACTGCGGTGGAAGGACATTAGTTCTATACATAGACACCAGAAGGCACTGTTAGTCTACAAGTCTCTCAACGGTCTGTTACCCGACTATATGAGACTAATGTTCACTTACTCTAGCGACAGGGCAGTCAGGACAACACGTCAAAGTGTATCAAACAGATTGCATGTACCGATGGTCCGTAGAGAGCTATACAGGAGATCGATAGCGTACTCGGGTGCCACGACATGGAACAGTTTACCGCCAAATATGTAAGAATAGCACCCTCAGTGGCAGCATTTAAGAACATGCTGCAATAATCCACTATGGAATTGATCAGGACTGGACCATAGAAACGATGCTGTGACTAGTGTAAGTTGTAATGAAATTGTAATACGTTAATTTTGAAGCTATTGTGTTATCGGGACCCCTGGCCTCTCCCACCTTGAGCACTTGAAAAGCGGCTATGGCCGAAGTGTAATCTTTCAAGGCTAAATAAGTCGAAAAAAAAATGTGTCACAACCAAAATACTTGTATCATATAATTATGCTGCTGCTTCCTGTCATAAAGGTACAAAATAATGTCTCTTTTCAAAGTAAAAACGTTGGGGGTGTCATAATCTGCAACAACCTTTTTTTCATTAATCGTACAAACAAATGGGTAGTCCCTTCTGCCGTTGAGGCTAATTTCCAAGGGAGCCCATGCAAGCATTGCAAGAAAAGAATGTAGCATGAAATAATAATAATAAAAGTTGAAATATGGAACCTGGCAGGAAAGTAAGGCTCAAGTTTCTCAAATTGTCGTCTTGCAAAAAACCTTTCTCTTACCTAAGGAATTATGGTCAACAAGAACAAAAGCTCACTTTTCTCGATCCAAAAAGGCAAAGCTTATATTGTCTCCATCCGGCAAAGCCCCAACTCTCTTTATTCACAAAGATTGCAACACATTTCATCCAAGAAAGCAACGGACTTATCTTGATCCCAAAACGTACCGCACGTTTCTTCTTTTTGTCCAAAAAGCACCACTCTTTTCTTTCTCCGTTCATGCAAGAAAGCAATGCACTTCTGTTTTTTTTTAATGCAAAAAGGACTGCACTTTTATCTCTTCAAATTCATTCAAGATGAACAATCCATGGCCAGACAATTGACTCCAGCATTGGTATAAGACTAATCTTTGGTGTTTTTTTTTTTGTCACGGCATTACGGATCAGCTAGCTACCGAAGGAAGCTGACACACCCTACAATAACAACAGCAACCTGTGCCATTCTACACGAGTTCCTACCCAGAAATGACCAACAGACACCTTTCTGACTGACTTGAAAGGTATGTGCCTTCCAGCTGATTCGAGGTACAATCAGTCGTGTGGATAGTTTGTTAAATCTTTATGATGAAATTAAAGAAAAAACAGTCAGAGCTTGTTTTATACACCTAACGGGAGATCTTTTATTGGCAACAGCAGACGAGACTGAATGTCCCAATGTTCGGTCAAAACGAAGAATAGTGACTGTTTAGTTTAAAGTACGGCTTCAAATATAGGGAGCGAAAACCTTTAAAATAAAGTGTTAATTTGTCTATTTCTGCGTTTGATTTCCATGCCTGGAAAGTTTCAAGTTACAGAAACGTCAGGATTAAACAACTTGAAATATCATCAATATTCAAAAAGCCTTCCCCAGACAATCACCAAGGCCACGGTAAATGAAACTGTTAGTTCCATGGTGTAAATTGACGACGTTTTTTCCTCCTGTTTCTTCTTTGTCTTCTGTCCTATGATAAGAATTGTTTCGATTTCGTCATTTTGGGGCCAAAAAAAACTTACATTTAGTATGAAAATCAATGTGATTAACAAGCACTGTATGTGTATTGGGAACTTCATGGGGCTACTGAACAATTGATACTGGAAGTCCCCCTTAGCCAGAGGAAGGGTCAGAAGGCAGACCTTTAGAGTTGTTAGTGACTGGAATGCTCTGCCACAGTCCGTAGTCGACTCAAAAACAGTGAACGAGTTTAAGACACAGTTAGACAAACAATGGGAGGGTATGAAGTACAAAACTTGAGTGAAGTTCGAGACCGGGATTACTACAGGCAAGCCTTCTCATCCCGAACATGGTATCAAGGTATCAAGGTAGCACTGTAAGTAAATTTAACATCGTTTTCAAGTGGAATAAAATGTTTTCTTATCTCTATCAAAAACAAAAAAAAAACACCGTATTTCTCATCTCTAAGCCCCAAAAGACACCGAAGTTCAGACAATCAACTGCGCCACGCGTACAAGACTAATCATGGGTTGTTTGTCACACGGCAGTACGAAACAGCCACCGAAGGAGACGGACACACAACAAGACTGTCAGGAACAACAGCAACCTGTGCTCCAGGTATTCTACACAAGTTCTTACTCAGAGAGTGCCATCTGAAGCTATCATGACTGGTTTAAAATGTCTGCTTCTGCCAGTGGTCAATCAGTTTATGCTAAATCTGTTATGTAGATGGTTTGTTTTGTTTTGTTTGAATCACGATAAAGTTTCTAAGCAGATGTTAAGGTGGAAGTTTATTGTGATATTTTATAACAGTAGCTAAGGCAAGCGTAGACAACTGCTATAGAAGCACGGCAGAAAGAACGCCGTTCAAGAATCTTCTTCCCAACATCTTTTGAGATTAGATTAGTTCTCAAGATCTTAACAGGGGTGTTGCGTCCTTATACCTTTGCTTGGTGACATCATACTCCTGTTATAAACAGAAAATTTAGATGGCCCATGGCACCTTGCGTCCGCCTGAGTCTTTAAAAGTGTTCTAGGCCCGATGTTACTCTAATGTCGTCTCTACAAGGGCTTAGGCCTCCTACACAACGAACGTATAGCAATTAGCAACTGTATCACAACCAAAATACTTGTATCATATAATTATGCTGCAGCTTCCTGTCAAAAAGGTACAAAATAATGTCTCTTTTCAAAGTAAAAAGGTTGGGGGTGTCATAATCTGCAACAACCTTTTTTTTTATTAATCTTACCAAAAATGGGTTGTCCCTTATGTCGTTGAGGCTAATTTCCAAGGTAGCCCATGGAAGCATGATACAAGAAAAGAATGTAGCATAAAATAATTATAATAAAATTTGAAATATGGAACCTGCCTGGCAGGAAAGTATGGCTCACGTTTCTCAAATTGTCGTCTTGCAAAAAACCTTTCTCTTACCTAAGGAATTATGGTCAACAAGAACAAAAGCTCACTTTTCTCGATCCAAAAAGGCAAAGCTTATCTTGTCTCCATCCGGAAAAGCCCCAAATCTCTTTATTCACAAAGATTGCAACACATTTTATACAAGAAAGGAACGCACTTATTTTGCTGAAACGTCTGACGTTTTCAAAATCATATCCAGTTGCTTGAGTAACTGCTTTTTGGCGTATCGTATTACCTGGATGTCTAACCTTCATCGACAACGCACTTATCTTGATCCAAAAACGTAATGTAACATAAAATAATAATGATAAAATTTGAAATATAGAACCTGGCAGGAAAGTAAGGCTCACATTTCTCAAATTGTCGTCTTGCAAGAAACCTTTCTCTTACCTGAGGAATTATGGTCAACAAGAACAAAAGCTCACTTTTCTCGATCCAAAAAGGCAAAGCTTATATTGTCTCCATCCGGCAAAGCCCCAACTCTCTTTATTCACAAAGATTGCAACACATTTCATCCAAGAAAGCAACGGACTTTTCTTGATCCCAAAACGTACCGCACGTTTCTTCTTTTTGTCCAAAAAGCACCACTCTTTTCTTTCTCCGTTCAAGAAAGCAATGCACTTCTGTTTTTTTAATGCAAAAAGGACTGCACTTTTATCTCTTCAAATTCATTCAAGATGAACAATCCATGGCCAGACAATCGACTCCAGCATGTGTATAAGGCTAATCTTGGGTTGTTTGTCAAACGGCATTACAGATCAGCTACCGAAGAAGGAGCTCGAGGCTGACACACCCTACAAGAACAACAGCAACCTGTGTTAGAGGCATTCTACACCCAGAAATGACCAAACAGACTTGAAAGGTATGTGTCTGTCAGCTGATTCGAGCTGATTATCAGTTGTGTAGATAGTTTGTTATATCTTTACGATGAACTTAAAACATCAGTCAGAGCTTGTTTTTATACACCTAAGGGCATGTTGATTTGATTATATGGATGACATCCTCCGGGAGCCCCAAAACTGATGCGCGCGTGCGAATAAAAAAATGTTTTGCAAAAAAAAGTTCTTTTCATTATGAAATCTACGTGGTCATGAGGATTGAGCAAATGGCACAGAATATGGTTTGGCGAATAATCAAGTCTTCAAGTTCATTTCTTTACAATTTCGTCTTTTTTTCGTTTGATTTTGGCATTCTACGACATTGGTATAATTTTTTTGTAACTTATGGTATATTTTTGCTCATTTTGCAACTGTTTTGTACGATTTACAGTATGGTTGAAAACTTTTTTTTTTGGAAACGGCCGAAAATTCATGCGCGCGCGGATGTCATCCATATAATCAAATCAACATGGCCTAACGTCAGATCTTTTATTGGCAACAGCAGACGAGACTGAATGTCCCAATGTTCGGTCAAAACGAAGAATAGTGACTGTTTAGTTTAAAGTACGGCTTCAAATATAGGGAGCGAAAACCTTTAAAATAAAGTGTTAATTTGTCTATTTCTGCGTTTGATTTCCATGCCTGGAAAGTTCAAGTAATAGAAACGTCAGGATAAAACAGCTTGAAATATCATCAGTATTCAAAAAGCCTTCCCCAGACAATCACCAAGGCCACGGTAAATGAAACTGTTAGTTGCATGGTGTAAATTGAAGACGTTCTTTCTTCTTTTCTTCTCTGTCTTCTGTCCTTTGGTCAAATTGATTCGAATTATTCATTTTGGGGGAAAAAAAAAAACTTAAAACTGGAGATTTTTGTTCTATTGGTATTTTTGTAAAGGCTTTACATTTTTTTTTACCATTTCCCGTCATACAATGTATATGTTGGAAATTTGATAAGTGTGTCCGCTATGCAAGTATCAACAGGAATCCATCAACAATTTTGTCATAAACGCCATTAAAATGGTAAAAATGGATAAATTTTAAACTGTTTTCAGGTCAAAATGTACTGTAAACAGGGTGTGGCCGTATTTGGAATACAGAGCAATGCAGCTGTATGGGGTTTTTAGCGCGACGGGTGGGGGAGGGAGGTAAAACAATACTGAAAGGCACTACATTGGGGCTTTGGGAATTCTTTCTACGGAAAACTACTATATGGTATTTTCGAGAAGAGAAAATTATGTGATTAACAAGCACTGTATGTGTATTGGGAACTTAACGGGGCTACTAAGCACTTGGTACTAGAGAGCACATAGAAAAGGTTGATATGGAACAGTCAATTTGGGAATGAGGGGGGGGGGTGGAGTGAAATATGCTGCATCATCTCCCGAGCAAATGTCTGCCCTTCTAGTTTCATCTTGATTTTCAGACTCGAATTATTTCTCATTTGAGATCCAGGATATAAAATTGGTTTGGCCTTACAGGGGAACTTCCTGTTCTATTTAGGTGTCAGGACACCATGGGAGGGCTGCGACGCTTGCTGATTTTCCTTCTCGTCGTCCTGAAAGAGCCCAACATGCCAGAAGCTGACTGCAGCTGTGTACCATCATCAGACTGCGAGTGCCCCGACCGAGGTTTCACCAACATCCCACAGGACCTCCCAAGGTCCATCTCTGGCTTAGAGTTAAGACGTAATCTTATTACAACCGTAAACCGGCCCCTGTTGGCGAGGTATATAAATTTGACAAACTTGGGTCTGTCAGGAAACCAGATAACAAAGATTACGGCAGATACATTTACATATCTACCAAAACTCAAACAGTTGGACCTGTCGAAAAGCAACATAACAGAGATACAGCCTGGTGCCTTTCAAAAGCTGCCCTTGCTGGAATCATTGACGGTGCATTCCAACCACATAACAATGATTCAGACAGGTACATTCGCAAACCTATCCCGTTGCGAATTTTTGTACCTGTCCTTCAACAAGATAACTATCATCAGTTCTGGCACATTTGACAATCTGCCCCGACTCAAAAGGCTGCACCTGTGCCAAAACCAGATAACAGAGATTCAAACTGGTGCGTTTGCTAATTATCTACCCCAACTCGAACGGTTGGACCTGTCCTCCAACAAGATAACTATCATCAGTTCTGGCACATTTGAAAATCTTCCCAAACTCCAAAGGCTGTACCTGAACAAAAACCAGATAAAAGAGATTCAAACTGGTGCGTTTGCAAATCTACCCCAACTCGAAATGTTGGACCTGAACTCCAACAAGATAACTATCATCAGTTCTGGCACATTTGAAAATCTGCCCAAACTCCAAAGGCTGTGCCTGTTTGGAAACCAGATAACAGAGATTCAAACTGGTGCGTTTGCAAATCTGCTCCAACTCGAAAGGTTGGACCTGTCCTACAACAAGATAACTATCATCAGGTCTGCCACATTTGAAAATCTGCCCAAACTCCAAACGCTGTACCTAAAAAATAACCAGATAACAGAGAATCAAACTGGTGCGATTGCAAATCTACCCCAACTCGAAGGGTTGGACCTGGCCTACAACCAGATAACTATCATCAGTTCTGGCACATTTGAAAATCTTCCCAAACTCCAAGGGCTGTACCTAAACAAAAACCAGATAAAAGAGATTCAAACTGGTGTGTTTGCAAGTTTACCCCAACTCGAAATGTTGTACCTGAACTCCAACAAGATAACTATCATCAGTTCTGGCACATTTGACAATCTGCCCCGACTCAAAAGGCTGAACCTGTTCCAAAACCAGATAACAGAGATTCAAACTGGTGCGTTTGCTAATCTACCCCAACTCGAACGGTTGGACCTGTCCTCCAACAAGATAACTATCATCAGTTCTGGCACATTTGAAAATCTGCCCAAACTCCAATGGCTGAACCTGGCCCAAAACCAGATAACAGAGATTCAGGCCGGTGCACTTGAAAATCTACCCCGACTCCTTTGTCTAATCCTGTTTCGAAACCAGATAACAGAGATTCAGGCCGGTACATTTACAAATCTAACCCTTCTCAAGATCTTGAACCTGTCCTTCAATAAGATGTCTGTTATTCCCCCTTCAGCTTTTGATTTGTTGTTATCTATTCGCACCGTAAATCTGAAAAGAAACCCTTGGCGGTGTGACTGTAGAATGGCTCCTTTCAGGATGAATATCACCAAGTTCCCATCATTTAAGGACCAGATAATATGCGCCCAACCCGCCAAATTCAAGGGACAGAACCTTAAAGATATCAATCCTGAAAAAATGATATGTAAAGATAGCCAATTACAACGTGTTGATAACTTTTACAACGGCACCGTCACCTCTCGCTATCACTGGATATTCAGGAACAATGCTGGCTCGACGGCACATCCTGTAGGCAACTATACTGGTTTAACAATAGCAACACTAACTACATCCCGTACAATCACAGCAGACGCCAGTACCCTCAGTATCATTGCCACAGCAGACGCCAGTATCCTCAGTATCATTGTCCCTGTCTGTGGTTTAGTAGCTGGCATTGTCCTGATAGGCGCCACCATTCTTATAGTGTGGTGCAAGATGAAGACCAGGCATCCTCCTTTAGGACTGAATCCCAATGTTGTTGCTGACAACACCACCACACATAGTGTAATGACCAGTGACTTTGACCACCAGTATATCGACCAACATAATCAGACAGGGCAGAGTCAGTCTAAATCCATTACTGAATCCAACACAAAAACCACAGCTACTGTGATGACCAGTAGTCATGATCAGACAGGGCAGGGTCAGTCTCAGACCATCACTGAAGCCAACACAACAACCACTGTGACAACCACTGTAGTGACCAGTGACCATGATGATTACCTGTATGAAGATCACTGAAGCCAACACAACAACCACTGTGACAACCACTGTAGTGACCAGTGACCATGATGATTACCTGTATGAAGATATGGACCAACATAATCCCAGTGACCATGATCCCCAGTATGTAAATAGCGACCAGCATACTACTAATACCAGTGACCATGATGATCACCAGTATGAAAATAGTGACCAACATAACCAGACAGGGCAGAGTCAGTCTCGATCCATTACTGAGTCCAACATAAACACCACAGCTACTGTGATGGCCAGTAGTCATGATCAGACAGGGCAGGGTCAGTCAAAAGCCATCAATGAATCCAGTACAAACACCACAGCTGCAGTAGTGGCCAGTAGTCATGATCAGACAGGGCAGGGTCAGTCTCAGGCCATCACTACTGAATCCTTGGATGCTAGAAATCTTTATTATGCCACAGGGACTACAGTCTCACAGCTAAATCCTATGTACGATGAAATCCGGGAACAAGATGATTAAATCCACATTTCAACAGCATGAAGACTAGTAAATCTGATCAGTAACAGAGAACAAAATGTATCTTCTAAAAGAACACTGAGAGATCTGTTGGATCTATACTCTCACAATAGTCTCATTTATGTTGAATCCCTTCTCGAGGAACCAAACACTTAGAAAGTCCATGGACACATTTTGAAAAAAAATTCAACAAAAAGTTGTGAAACTAGGCATTTTCCATATCACATTTGTGTAACTGTCTCCACTCTTAATTTTAGAATCCACCACTAAAACACCCTTTATCATTCAATGTTTTGGAAAGTTTGTAAATGAGAGTAGAGATTTCCATCCGACAGAGATACGAATCGGAGTATGTATAAAGGTATTTACTTCAAAGACAATAAGGACTTTCCAACTGCAATTCGTGTCAATTTCGACGTACGTGAGTAGATCAAACCTTACAGCCTGGTTTTACGCAACTTGTTATGTACTTTTACTGTACAAAACTGATTAAACCTTAAGGTCTCATTCATGTATTACTAAACTAGTACCAACCCAAAACGTAAACGGCTGTATGAAAGTGTGTTTATGTTGGTGAGAAAATTCTTTTTAGCCAGCCCAATGAATTTAAAACGTCAATGTAGTGAAAGCTTGTTTTTAATTGAGGAAATTAGGACGTAATCGTTGGCAGCCGCGCGATAGGTCGGATGTAGACAGTGTTTTGGGTAGTAGTCATATGTTTGAAGCGTGAAAGGGCCTCTTGCGGGGAGCCACTAGCTTGTAATTGCCATAAAAAGGCATTGTGTATATAAAAGCCATTGGCAATTTCTTCATGTGATGTATAGAGTAAATGTACTGAACCCATAAGTGTATAGGACCAGTATACGCTTATATGTGCAACCCGTATACATGTGTATATATGGGCCCAGCAGTACAAGGGCATAGTGATGTGTTAACAATGATATAGAGAACCTGCCTACCTGCCTAAATGCTTAGGCCAGAACTGGCCCCTTGCTCCTCTTCATTTTTTCCCGCCAGGCATCACGGTCCTTAGCCTTTCGTTCAGCGTACTTGAGGGACCACCCCGTGTCCTGTACTATCTGTACTATCTTTTAGGGGGTCTTCCTCTAGGTCTGGGGTTTGTGAAATCCTGATGGTAGGCCCCATATACCAAAGAGTCTGGGGGTCTCCTCTGAACGTGACCAAACCACCACAGCCTTCTTTTACGAATGTCGTCGATTATGGTATTTTCCATTCCCAGCATGACTCTGATTTCCTCATTTCTGATGTGGTCTATCCATGAGACATTCAGGATAGCTTGCAGGCATCTCATTTCAAAAGCCAATAGGAGTAGGAATAGAGAACATGTTACAGCATTGTTATATATTTAGTATTACAGCCCAGCGAGTCAGTTCACGCGATGAGTTGAGAGTAAAGTACGGACCAGTAATCGCACAGGTTTGGCCTGTGATCTGTAGCCAACTGCAAATGCCTTTTACTTAAAGTGGTAAATTGATGTCTTTATATGAAGTTTTAAATACTTAAATCTTCTCTGTCTGTATCTTAATGAAAAAGATATTGTACCTGTTTTTTTTAAATATCTAGCGTTTTTTCATAATACATAAATTGCATATGCATATTAAATGAACACAACAAAGTGACGACGTGTTAAAGTTATAGACACGTATATACGCACCGCCAGTTGTACAGCACGAGAAATGATGTTTCAAGGTAAATTAACAATGTAAAGCATTACCAAGAATTATTGTCCTTGAAAATCATTACTAATGACGCTAGGTCAAACATGCATGACATTTATGGGAAATAGAGGCTCATAGCTTTGTACTGATGTACATGTATATCACATTGGGGTATTGTGGAGGAAAGGAACCAAAACTAGTGAAATAAAAATAGTACCCCCTATTATAAAGGGGTCTGGAAACTTACTGGTAAGAAACTCCAGCAGCGTAAGAATTAACACTATAGATGTAAAGTAGGCACCTAGTTTTGTCTCGTATCCAGGGCCAACGGCCTCAACTGTTCATTGGAGCAACTTTAGCTCTTGTTGCTTGTGTGCTTTGATTATACTTTGACCGTTTTGGGCCACACCGACTTAATTTTATGGATGACATCCTCTGAAGACCCCCAAACCAGTGCGCACGGGCGAATAAAAAAATTCCGGCCAAAAATAAAAATGCTACTAAACCACAGGAATACAAAGCTGGTATTGTGAATTTGCGGCAGTACATAGCGACGTATACGACAAGCCGACACATACTGGCTTTTTGTGGAATTTATGAATCGGCACGAGTTCTTGCCGTCGTTCGGTAGCCTGGGTGCCATTCGGTCCAGAGTTACAACCGGCTCCGCATTGTCACTAACTACCATGGACTAGAAAAGTCCTAGAGTAGAGGCCTAGAGCGTGATATTTTTTTTTTTTGAGAACAGGCGAAAATCAATGCGCGCGCAGATGTCATCCATAAAATTAAGTCGGTATGGCTTTATATTTCTTAAATTGCTTTGGTTTGGTTTGGTTAGTAAGGTATGAAATGACCATGACATGAGAATGACAACAAGAGGCACCTTTGTAACATGGACAATGTACAATATACAATACGAACGTTTGCAATGCTAATTCAAATGTGTTAACATTTGATTGTCATTAAGATGTTGAAGTTGCAACTCGAGGCTGTCTTTTTAGAATTACACCTGCAAGACTATGTACTTTTTCTGTCTCCGTTCACAAGGAGTTTAGCAATAAAAAAAAGCACTGTCATGACGAAGGTCTCTGGATTCTTCATGAGTGTACTATATTATATTGACCTTCCGGTCAGTTATTTAATTATTTAATTGAAAAAGTTTAACTTATACCAATTATTATTACTATCATCAATGCATCTTATTCATAATCTACATTACCTTACTTCATTGTTATTAATTTATACCGTATATTATTTCTGAACTTTATTCCAACACACAATTGCAGAATTGCAGATCAAATTTTCAGCGACCACTGTCGCCTTCATCAGGATAATTCATGACCAATTACTGAGTGAGTTTCTTCACCGCACTTGAAGGTGTTGTATAGGTGGAGTTTCAATCAGTTATGTCATGTCTAATCTCCAAGCAGATTCGGTGGAGCAAGGGGACTTTATGTTGGCCGCCTGTGGGGCGAACGATGAATACAGGCGGCCAATGGATGGATACAGATGGCAAACATTAAGTCCCCTTGCCCCACTGCATCTGCTTGAAGATTATGTCATGCCGTCTGTTGAAGGGGGGGTGCATGGGGGTGGGTGGTGGTGTTGGACAACGGTCTACCTAATTTTGAGAGCGGGCTACGTATTACACACTACAGTAGCGATTACGCTTTACGATAAATTCCAAGTGGCTACAACGCAATAACGTGGAAATAAAACATAAATTACGTTCTACGCAAAATTAAACGCTCTACGTTGAATTAGAGCGCTCCGTCTAAGCTCTACGTAGAATTAAAACGGCCGATTACGCTCTACGGAAAAGGGCTTGCGGGCCCCAATCAGGTATGTCAAGCCTAATCTCCAATCAGATTCGTTGTGGTATTAAAGGGGACTTAATGTTGGCCGCCTGTGGGGCGGAAGATGGATACAGA
>NW_017803887.1:733194-764934 GCF_001625305.1 Branchiostoma belcheri
TAAGTCCCCTTGCCCCACCGAATCTGCTAGGAGATTATGTCATGCATGCCGTCTGTTGAAGCGTTGGTGTCCGGTAGCAGCCTTATAGAACTGGGGGTTTGGTGGTCTTCGGCTGTTTTCTGCTAAGCAAAAAACGGGGGTAATTCAACCAGGCCGGCTATATTGTCTATATGCAATCGGAAAATAGCACATAAAAGATCCCAAAGACCCTGAAGACCCCCCCCTCAAAAAAAAAAAACAAATTTTGGCGTGCTATGAAGGCTATTGGTGTCCGACATCTCTAACAGAAGTTGGAGCTTGGAGAATCGTCTAGGTAGATGTGCAGGGTAGACAGGCCACGCCGGACGTGCTCGTCGAAACAGGGAGGTTTCTGGGCGAAGAACAACTGCGCAAAGACACAACAAAACAGACAGTATGTTAAAGAATCCGGACAAAATAGTTTTGTACATACTTATGACTGATGAAAACATGCTGAAAAGAGATCGATGAATCTATGTTTCCACGATAAACTGTGCGTTGTGCGTTACCGTTATTGCTTCAATTTCCTATCGTAGTAAATTTGCTTGTCATTGCCACAAACTTGAATGTAGCAATCATATAAATGCAACGCTAGAACCTTATAGAACGAACTGACAACTAGTAGACGAAAATAATAAGAACTAGTAGACGAAAAGCAGAAGTGTTAAGGTCCGTTTAATTGGTTCCCATAATATACCGAATAAACCGCACTCATAATGGTAGGGCCAATTTACACCACTGCCTTAAAACTTTATACTTTATTCATAAAAATCAACATAGCAGTAGTACATGGTACAACTGAATTGTGTTGACCTAACAAAAAGTAAACACGAGTCACTTAGCAAAAGTACATTAGAGACATCACAACACTTACATTATACACAGAGGCACTAAGCCTTCATTTGGCTGTTGTATAGACGGATTGAGTAATGTAAGAATGAATTATACAGTCTGTTTGTTCTAGCCCTGGGTACCCTGATCCCCCCCGAGTTCCTGAGAGACATTCCCGTTCCTGCTGGCCTCACGTCCGGTACCAAGTCATGCAGTGGATGCTCCGGGTTTAGCATGTTTTGAGCAGTTTAACTGCCGCCAGTTCACGACGTTCCCTAAGAGTGGGAAGGACAGGGACACTCCTCCTCCCACCAAGAGAGATTATCCTTAGGGCCCTCCTCTGTACTTTCTCGATCGCCTGGTCCTGTTGTTTACTACAACCAACAAGTAGCACATGGCCATACTCAAGTACCGGCCTAACCAGGGCTAAGTAAACCTGTATGAGGTCTGAGACGCTCATCCCTTGTTTAGTGAGGAGTCTGAGGTGATGTAGTCTCCGTGAAGCTTTGGTCACCATTGCGTTGACTTGCTCGTTGAAGGTTAAGCCTTGGTCAAGAATGAACCCAAGACCCTTGGCTGAGCTAACAACTGGTACTGGCGCTCCCCCCAGGGTTAATGTAGGTGGCTCAGGGACACTTCTGCAGAAGCAGATTTGGGGTAGCTGACTCTTTCCGCCATTGAGAGTCATCCTGTGTTCACTGGCCCAAGAGTCGAGATTAGATGTTTCCTCTTCGACTGATCTGTCATCATCTGCCTTGAGTGCCAACAATGTCCTGGACAATGTGACGTCATCGGCGTACCCGACATTCATAGTATCCGGGTGGACAGTTCTCCTGGTGCTCATAAACAGCAGAAACAAGTATGGGGAAATGACCCCACCCTGAGGTACCCCAGATGTAAGAGTACGCCAGGAGCTCGTCTCCCCGTTTGCAACTACTCTCTGCTGTCTGTCCTTCAGGTAGTTATGAATCCATGCTGACATTCCCGAACTTAGCTGGAGGTTGATCACAGTCTGGAGGAGCAGGGCGTGGTCAACACGATCGAAAGCCTTACTCATATCCGCGAATACTGCACGGATCAAGACTGGCTTTCGGGAGTCCAACGCACTCATCCACGTGTGAACCATCCGCACCAGGGCAATTGTGGTTGACGACCCCCGCAAGTATGCGTATTGGTCCTTGATAACTGCACGCAAGGTAGGTAATAGTCTTTTCAGGACACACTTTTCCAGCAATTTAGCCAGGACCGGAAGAAGAGACACTGGCCTCATGTTGCTAACCTCGGATGAACCAGCAGACTTAGGCACAGGGATGACATTGGCCGACTTCCAGATGACTGGTACTATGCCCTCACGGTATGAGGCGTTGAACACGTGAGTAACTACTGGGGCCAGGTCCTCTGCAAACTCCTTCAAAACCCAAGGTGGGGGAGGGTTGTCTGGACCGCAGGACTTCCTGGGGTTTGTGGCTTTCAGTAGCACATTAACTTCTCCGATGGAGCATAGGTCAGGACATGACCGAGTGAGTGGTAACGGGAACATGTTGAGACACTGACTCACGCACCAGGCTTCAGCAAAATGTTGACTAATCTTCTCAGCCACATGCCCATCATCCTGCTCATGTGTGGTAACGCGTGTGCCAGATCCATGTGATCTTCCAAGTTCTTTATTGATACACGACCACCATTTGTGGGGGCTTTCACTCTTGAGATGTTGAATGTGGTTACGATAGTACCAGTTTTTTGCTTGTCTAACCACAGTTTTTGCCTTGTTTCTGAGACTCCTCCATAGCGGTGATTTCCCATGCCGCTTGAACTCGGCTTGTCTGCTTTCAATAGCCCGTTGAACCCTTTTGTCATCCAGTTCTTGTCATTTGTCTGCACAGTCTTTAACCTGACAGGGAAGTGAGAGTCTACAAGTGACATGACAGTGGAGTAGAACTTGTCGACCTTGTCCTCAACTGTTGGTGCTTCGAGCACAGCAGACCAGTCCTGCATGGCTAAGGCCACGGCAAAGTCTCTCTTCATGGAGTATTTGATCACTCGACGGGGGAGTTTAACAGATGACTGCTTTGCTACCTGAGCTCCAGACTGGAGTATGACACAGGCATGGTCACTGTTCCCAATAGGAGGTATAATCCGCGGTGAGGAGTAGTGTTGCGCAAGGTTAGTAATAATAATGTCCAGGGTAGCTGAGCCCCTCGTAGGCTGCTTGACTATCTGCTTCAGTTCAGGATGAGCCGCCAATAACGGTCGCAGAGGGAGGCCATTGAAGTCCCCGCAAAGCAGGAGCCCAGCTTGGGGTTGATGACTGCAAATATGATCGATTGTGGTGATGAGGTGGTCGGTTATCTCTTTAATCCCTTCTTTGTTGTTTCTGTTTGGTGGATGATACACTACCCCAAGAATAATCACAGGGACAGTTCTGGGAAGCCAATGTGGACGCAGTTGGACCCACATCACCTCAAGCTCCTTGTTTTCCAGGTCAAAGAGTCTACGAGTAGGGATGTCATCTACAATGAAAGAAGCCAATCCACCCCCCCTCTGTCCTTGCCTATCCCTCCTAAACAAATGGTAGCCAGACATGGACATAACATTATCAGGGATGTCATCGGTAGCCCAAGTTTCCGTAATACAAGCTATTTGAACAGAGTAATTCTCTAGACTGGCCTCTAATTCAAACTTCTTATTCATAAAGGATCTAATATTTGTCAACATTAATGTAGGTAACAGTTTGCATATCACATTTGTGTTGTTGCCCTGTGCTGTACATACAGTAGCTACTGGTCTAAGTACCCTGTCCCTTTTTAGCTCTCTTTTACTGCCGTTACCATTCCCTACAATTGTTTTGATCCGGCAAAGCTTTTCTTTTCTTTTTATCCCTCCCCGACTACCCCTACGATTCCACTTGGTTCGGTCGGTATTTCCAAAAGGTCTAACACGGGCTGGGAAACACATTTTGATTTGTGGGTTTAAACGTTAGCTACTTAGAACAATCAAGTCACAGCTGTTCCGCACTAAACAACAGCAAAGGCAGACTACAAGTCAAAGACTGAAACACTGAAAGACTAAATCAAATCAAATCAACTTTATTGCTCAACAACTGTAGCTGGTACAATGTATGGCAAAGAAACAACAATGGTACATACATAAACTAATACTAAGATATAATTCCAACGAGCTAGTCCATAATGATACTAAAGCTAAGCTATTGTGTTTTCTTAGGAAGAGTATTATTACATTCTGTAATTCAGGAGATATATCAGCTATTTACAATCTGGTGCCTTATGATCAATTATGATTTGACGATTCCTGATTGATGGCATGTGATAAACCACTCACACTAATGAAGATCCTAAACAAACAAACAAACAAACAAACAAACAAACAAACAAACAAACTCACACTCAGTGCGCCTGTTGGTGGGCTCTCGTATCGAGGGCTGTCCAGGACTGTGTTGATGTTCCAGCCGAAACCGTTCAGCCTCCCGTCGTTGTACATCAGGAAGACCGGGTAGAAATCGTCACAGTTCATGTCGGGGCGGAACTTGTACCAGTAGTGCTGACCTGTATCATGAGGGAACGTGAGAAAATTGAAGCGCGCATGGATGTCACCCATCATGAAAAGTGAACTAGAAAGGTAAAATTTCAAAGCAAATGCATAATGTTTACCTTTGCATATGATTCGCTCTGTTAATTTTTTTTTTTTTGGTTTGTTTGTTTCGCATAACCGGTAAACCGCCTTTAGGCGTAACACACCAGTTTTGTACATGTGCGTACATGTACAAGCTGCGTAAGACTGTAAGGTTTTGAACCACTCACACACTTAATTCTTACTCAAACACATTCATATATAAGAAGGCCAGACATGAGTCTAAATCCCTCCTGCTATAAAATTGCAACATGATGTAACCGTCTTGTTCAGGTCATTGACCTTATTGGTGGAGGCAAATGGACTTTCTTTGGGCGGCTAACTCCTCTGGCCAATCAAATCCCTTTTAGGCCGATTTCTACTAGCTATTTATTCAGTCTGCAAAGGAGTCTGGTGGAGACTAAACTCACCCTGTGGGGTCGTATGGCGTAGCGACAGAGTGCTCGACTCGGAACCAAGAGGTCCCGAGTTCGAATCCTGACATGCCATTGATCCTGTGCCTGGGAAAGGCACTTTACGCGACTTTCCTCACTCCGCCCAGGTGAAAATGAGTACTGTACTGTCCCATATGTTGGTGGCGGCATTGATATAAGTTGAAAAAAACTTATGTGTGTGACGTAGAGCTGTGTACCTAAACAAATTTTAGGTACAGGTACAGGTACAGGTACACAGGTTTAGGTACAGGTCCGGACCTGAACCTGTACCTGAACAATTCGACCAATTTATATGCTCTTCTGAACTCCTTCAATAACAAAAAACATTAATAAACTTGTTAGTTAAGGTTTATTCTTTGTTTATGGCGAATGCTCAGATAAAATATAGGCAAAACTAAAGATGTTTTGTTTTCATGAACACACTGTCCTTACACAGGGACCCATTTGAGGTCACAAATAGGCATAAAATTGGTGTGAAATTGTTTAGGTACAGTACCGGTACTGGGGGATTAGGTATTTTGGACCTGTACCTAATCAATTTTTCCGGTACAGTATCGGTACTGCGTACCGGTACACAGCTCTAGTGTGACGTCACCACGTCTTGTGATTACTTGTTGGAATATAAAAAAAAACCTCACCCATGGCCCAGAAGCACTCTCCCCTGGTCCAGTCCGTGCCGTCCGCGTCGGCCTGTCGGAGCGGGGCGGCCATGACGTCTGAAGTGGAGTTCGGGCCGGTCTGGATGTACAGACCCGTCCCCGTGCCTTCCGCCTGATACTCGGCGTCCGTACGGCCGGCCCTGCAGATCTTGCCTATAGTGAGGAAAACAAAAAATTCAATTACGTCAATTACGTGGGGTCATGTGGCGCAACGGCAGCGTGCGCGACTCGGAATCAAGAGGTCCCGGGTTCGAGTCCTGACATGCCACCGATCTTGTGCCCTTGGGAAAGGCACTTTCCCCACTAGACTCAAGTGAAAATGGGTATTGTCTGTCCAGTATTCGTTTCTATGTGCGGGACACAACACCAGCAACAGCTGCCTCTGTTCCGCGTGTATTGCACTGTTGCAATTTCAATAAATCAAATCAAATCAATCAATTACGTCGGTGAAGATTAGATGTGCAGGTAATAATATGTAACTTGTACCAAACAGATTTGATCCGGAAATGTTTTTCAGAGATGTTTTGCCTGATACTTGGCCTCCGTACGGCCGGCCCCGCAGATCCTGCCTGTTGTCAGTGGTGAGGAAAACGAAAAGTTGAATTCTACGTTCGACATTTTTTCCTATGTTCCAACATTCTATGACTCACTCATGGCTCAGGTTATGGCGGCAACTTATTTTATGCCGCCACCAACGATGAAGACAAATACAGGACAGAAAAATACGCATTTTCACTTGAGTGAAGTGAGGAAAGTCGTGTAAAGTGCCTTAAGGGCATAAAGTCGGTGGCATGTCAGGACTCGAACCCGGGACCTCTTGATTCCCAGTCGAGCGCTATATATGTCGTTACGCCACACGACCACACATCTGAATTCTACTAGGCTTGACATTTTCGGACAACCTTGCCCAAGTAGCACCAAGAAAGTTTGATCAAAAGTTCTTCAACCTCCTTGGTTCTACCAAGCAATTTTATTTTTTATAGACGTTTTGCGGGACATAGTGTTGCCTAACCGGGTCTGCCTGTCAACTTTATTCTGTCAACTTTCACAAAGTAGTCCTGGCGCACGAATACTCACTTGGCTGGATGAAATAGGCAGTGAGTAGTAACATGTCCTTGCTCCTGTCCTCTATCCATGGCGGAGTGATACGGGAGGGCGGGATGCTGCCGTCAGAGGGCAAATCACTCTTGTATACCTGCGCGATGTGCACAAGTTTTGAGAAAATTTCAGATGTACATTTGCGAATTTTCTGTATCTGTATCTGTATAGCCGGTATAACCGCCCTTACACCAGCTTCGCAGGCACGCGGCGCGGCGGCAGCTGGCTACATTACACCGAACGACTTGTTACACCTAACCCTTAAACATCTAACTCTAAACATTTTTAAAGGTATCCAATGATAGGATGTTAAATATTTAACGTATATGGAGGTCCCGTGTTTGGGAGAGCCACACCCCACCCACGATAAAGATAGCCTCCATAGCATGCCAAAAACTTGGGGTTTGGGGGGTCTTCGTGGTCTTTGGGAGCTTTTATGTGCTATTTTCTGGTAGCATATAGACAACATAGATGGCCTGGTTGAATTACCCCCGTTTTTTAGAACTGGGCTAATCAGAAAACAGCCGTAGACCACCAAACCCCCAGTTCTATAAGCCTGCTATGGAGGCTACGTTAAAGAACACACGGCACTCGAAAAAAGTAGGGGTCCTTCCCGGTGTGACTGGTTCGTACCAAACAGTCCAGTCTTACGCAGCTTGCACTTACATGTACAAAACTGGTGCACTACGCCCATGAAGGCAGTTTGCCGGTTATGCGGAACAAACAAACAAACAAACAAACAAACAATATATATATATCAGGGCCCATCACCCTACATTGAACCGCGACGGGGGCCGACATCGTCTACCAGATACCTTTGACCCAGTGATGACGTCACACTTCAAAGAAGTCACGTGACAAGCTTCACTGGGTCAGTCTACTGAGGAAAACCAGAGTGACTGGTAGAAAGATCTAGGTGAGAGAATTTTTTGTGTTGGACCAAGAGTTTTAACTTTAAACAAACAAACAAACAAACAAACAAACAAACAAACAAACAAACAAACACTCACCCCCATCTGCATCCCAGCGATGTAGCCGTTCTTATCAAACAGCAGGATGACGGCCGGGTCGCTGTTCTTGACGTAGCGGAAACCCTGCCACGTACCGGCTGTAAAATAAACGTCACAAAACGTAGTTAGTTCTTGAGTAAAGAGACCCTTTTTACACAACCAAGTGATTTATTTACAGCCGACGTTTTGGTGACCGTCTGTCACCTTCCTCGTTGGTTCTTATAAAGCACACACAAAAGTAGTTAATACCAAGCCACAAGACTGGCGTCTTATGATGGCATTTGGATCATATCCAGCTAGTTGCTTGAGTAACTGAATGTCTGACCTTCACCGACGAAACAAACATACAGACAAACAAACAAACAAACAAACAAACAAACAATCTCTAACCTGAGCATGTTTTCTCTCCGAACTGTGTCCATCCCTTCTCCTCGGCCATGTCCGTGGTTCTCGGCATACTGTCGAAGTTGTTTCCGAACGGGTTCACTCCGAACGTCACTACATTCGCAAGATCAAACCAACGTTATTTCTTTCTTGCTGGCGCACAATAAACTACCACGCTCACATGTAGTATGTAGACCTTTCGGCGATTGCAAGACAGTATCAAATTGCCAGTGAAGTATCCAATGTCTGTCACCTGCCCAATCGAACTCAGGTACCAATTTTACACTGTACGTACATGTGACAGAACGTATGAAAGGGTTACAGTGTTCAAAATCTAGCTTGGAATCCCGTCTTGTTAGTTTGGCTCCCACCGCCGCTGCTAATTTCCGTCTCGTAAAGGGTCGATGCCATTTGAAACGGTCGATGGCATATCGCAGAACGTCTAACTTTAAGTGTATAAGCACGGTTCATCCACACCATGATGTTTCGTGGCGTAGAGGTTAGGGTATACACATGGGGTAGATATGTAGATTAGGATTTTAGAGATACACTTTTGGACCCGGGTTCGAATCCGAGCTTGTGCTTCTTTTTTCACTTATATTTACAATTCTACACGATCCTCCCTTATATTTGCAATTAGACTATTACTTTTTATGGTATATATTACTTATATTCGTTTTTGGACGCTCGGATATGGCATCGACCAGTCAGCAAAATGGCATCGACCGTTTCAAATGGCATCGACCGTTTACGAGACGGAAAATTGCACCGCCGCTACCTCGCCAGGCTATTTCCCTATCAACGTCTGCTTGGAGAGTGCAACGAACTCGAGGATTGCGTCATGCATAATGTTACAGCTGTAACGACGTGTGTCGAATTGATCCAATATTTGCTCGGGTAGAGGATGTCACGTACACAACGTAGGTAATATACCGTCTATATTGTCTATATTTTAATGTGTTATCGATATTCTATACAATACGTCATTATCGGATATACTTCTTTTAACACTTAATCTTTTAACGCTAAAATGTTACAATTGTTAATGTGAATGTACATGTAATTTACAACACAATTCAGGCTGTTTCAGCCAATTCAGGTTGTTTTGATGAATAAAGTTTAAAGTTTAAAGTCTATCAGAATGTAAAAGGATATTCTTAAGTACATTTACATGAAATATGTGCAAGAATCTTGTCCTTTCAAGTGTCTACGTACACCTGATGTAATATTGATATCTCTAGCATACAAAGGAACAATATTCGCTAGCTTCTACCAGGCTTCAGAGGCGGTTGTAAGTAGTAGAAATTGACAGATAGACAAATAACATGCCAGTTGAGTTGGTTCGCTAAGGGAGTACAGTTTTCCAGAACGGCAAGCTATACTCTTTTAGCGTACCAACTAACGTGACATATGATTCGTCTATTCGGACAATTCCACTACTTCTAGCCGCTTCAAAGCCCGTTAGAGGCTAAATGCCTGCTACGCAGCTATCGACAACGAAAAAGAAATAAATTTACCTTTTAAACCGTCCCACACCGCCTCTGGAGGAGGGACAAAAAGAAGTTAAGAAATGAAAATTTTAAAGCATTTTCTTCGTGAAGAGTATATAACCATATTTTGACCCAAAAAAGACAAGCCATAAGTTGATTAACTTATAGAGGAATTAGAGTACATAGAAAGAATGTACATCAATAGATAGACAAAAAGACTGAAGAGCGTGTGATACTCGTAGTAAAATGACAATTGAGGACAACACATGTACACTACAACTTAAGGAAAAGTGAAGGAGTCGATGATAAAATCATGCTCTATAAGATTAGTTGGGGTACCATCCTGGCTAGTTCAAGTCCGCTCCTACAGTCGCTAACTGGTAGCCTCTACCAGGCTTCGGGAGGCGACTGGAAAGAGTAGAAATCCTCTCGAAGCCTGGTAGAGGCTAGCTAACTGGTAGCTACAGTAGGAGCGAACGAAAACTAACCAGCATGGTATACAGACTACTTCAACATTGAAAGAGGGACACAATAAAGAGCAAAAAATCTGTTATACGTGGTGTGCTGTCGTCGGCATGATAGGTGCTGAACCATGAAGACCACCACTGGGCGTCCGCAGCCGCCGCACAGAGTAGGACGAGCGTCACGATAAACAGCTTCATCTTCTACGACCACAGGTCCTGTGTACACCAATGCGATCAACAGCCGTTCACCTAAATGAGTTCACTTTGCAGCAGGCAGCGACTTTTAAACGCTAATCAGTGCTGAGCGATGCATTCCTAGGGGGTCACTTTTGTTTGTTCGTATCGGGGTATATGGCCACAGTGTACTCTCCAAGCAGAGGTTGTGGGGAAATGATCGTTAGATTTTTTTATATATGCCCTGTTTTTTTTGTTGTCGCTACCAGCACTTTAACCCTCTCTGGCCAACTGGATACTGCCTGGCAAATATGAGTTGATACTGTATTTTTCCCACCCAAGGATCTGCTTGGAGATTAGTCACAGTATTTTCTATCGGCGATACGTTTTTTGGGGCGATGTAAAAAGTGTCCACCCCGGGGGCCGGTTCGATTTTCCAGCCAATGGTTGCGCAGATTGCCAAGGACAATCGCTTGTCTCTCAGGATGGCGGGAGTTGCCATGGAAACGGGGTTCTACGTGCTGCCTATACGCGAACGATCTCCTGAACTGCTGATAAGAGAAAAAAACTCTGACGACATGAACAAAGTCTATGTTTTTTTTGTTTTTGCCATGTAGACAAGTTTTCAGTTCACGTTGTCCGACAGCAAGGTTGAACCAAGGACATTTGCTTCTGTAAAAAGTCCTTTGTTGAACTGACTTTTGAAACACTCACAGTACTATCGACAGGATTTTTTTTTGTCCCACCAAGTTTTATTATACGAACAGTTGAGCGTTATAAAATCAAATCGCCATTAGATGGCCAATTTGAAACTTTTCATCCAACTCAGCAATGAACCCAGACACCAGAGTGCAAAGGCCGGTCAATGACACCACTGACCTAAACTAACGTACTGAGAACGTGCTACAGAACGATGACCTCTCTGTCTTAACTTCCATGCACACATAACAAGGGCATTACATACTGTTAAGACATACATGTACGTCAATCACGAAGAGGCATATCAATTAATCAGATGAAAACAATTAGGAAGAAAAATCATTGATGTTTTGCTTGATGGGGGCACTGTCGAGGTCACTGCCCTCAGCTGTACCGTTCATGTCTCGGTCCAGAGTACACTCATTCACCGGTTCAATGATCTCAGGTTGTCGGACCTGTTTGTTTGAACCTTTATTTGTTTAATCACGAGAGGCACAGGGCGACCTGACGGCCGCTTCTTATCAAGGTGACTTGTGGGTGATGTATTGTTATGGTACATGAAAAAACTCTAACGTCCTGGAGTCAAGGTCGTTGTCTTTATGTAACAGAACATGATGAATATTAAGAACAAATGAGAAATACAACTGACTTTAAGACACATGGAAGATTAATAAAACGCACTATCCAATGTGTCGTAGTCTTAAACTAACTGAACGGTACTTTGTAAATTGTTTGTGGCATGTCCACTCAAAACGTTAAATGTTCCATGTTGTCTGTTTCATGTAAGTTTTATCATGTTGTTCGCGCTTTAGGTTATAAATGTAACATAACTATCTACAAGAACGAGAATTATATCTTGACCAAAGCAAGGGCCGGCAACACACAGGCAATGTGGTTAACGTTTGGATACACATGATTACCGCAAACGAAAGCTATTCGTTAGCCTCCTGTGAAGGCCTCCGGAAGGGTGGGAGTTTTGATACTGCGTTTCGTAGAATTTTCAGCGCGTTCTTTTGCCGGCCATCCTACAACCAGCCGCCTGTGGCGGGTACAAACCTTCTCTGAGCGGCTAGTTGTAGGATGGCCGTCAAAAAAACGCGTTAAAAATTCTGCAAAACGCAGTATCAATACTACCACTCGCCGGGAGGCTTGCACAGGAGGCTAGCTATTCGTACGCGTTTCTTTAAAACGGTAAGGTTCGTCTCTATGCCACTGTCCAGTGCGACGATGCCACGTCACAACGATGTCCAGCCGGCTGGAATAGCACTACTCCTGCCAGAACCAAACCGGTCAGAGCGCTCGTGGCCAACACAGCAAACAGCAGAACCATAGAAGACGTGACCCTGCCTGAAAAAAAGAAAACAACGAAATTTGACATGTCAAAGGCATATTTATGGTTTAAATTAAATGGACGTGTGGTAAGGTGCTGTCATATAAGGTCATATTCGCGTAGATAAGGTTAACACTCCGACTGTAGTTTCCAAATGTTGTGCCAGAAACGATATCCTCTGCAACAGGCAAGATTCTGATGCAGCGTTGACCAAAAATCCAACGAAAACCGTGAAAAATCAGGGTTTCGCGCAGGCGCAGTACGTTCTGCAGACTTGCAATAGACATCTACTAACCGCCGTTATCCTTAGAGACCTTTCCAATGATTGGGCCGATCATCAGGTGGTTGCCGTTCCCAGCTGACCGGCGGATGCGCTCTGCATGTGTGACGTTTGCTGACGTCACGCAGCCCTGAGAGCACCTGGACTGCGGGTCTGTCGCGTTACACACGATGGCATCGCAGTGTAGGAACACCTTAATAAGGCATATGGAAGGAACATATGTTAATCACGTTATATCATTGATAACAAAACAACTTTGAGTTTGGGAACAGTTTGACTCTCGTGACATAAAGACAGGTTTCGCTGTATTTACACATTCCTTCCCTACTTGTATGCGAAATAGCACGTCGGCAGAACGTACTGCGCCTGCGCAAACCTCCCCATTTTTCACGGTTTTCGTTGGATTTTGGTGAACATTGCATCAGAATTTTGCCTGTTGCAGACAATATTTTTTCCGACATAACATTTTGAAACTACACACGGAGTGTTAAACTTATATGTGCCAATAGGACCTTAGGAATTAGGAATAGGACCAATAGGAAATACATTCTTCTGAAGTGCTATGTACATGTACAATGCATTACGTGTTCTTGCGCAGGTGCTGTACATTCTGCCGACGTGCTATAGGGAATGACCTTACCTGTTCACCGTTGGTAATGAAACTGAAAGCCCGAATGGTGAACCTGCTCTCTGTGACGTCAGGAGAAGGAACAAGAGTCACGGTATCATCCACCGGACACCTGAGGTGCACAAAAGGAGAGAAATAAATGCAATGTTTCATTGAAAGTTAGTCCTCATGCTAAATGTACCTGTTTTGTTTATTGTCGTTTTTATTAATACCCAGGGCCACTCTGAAAAGCAGTGCTATGACACTGAGTAGTGCCACCCTGGTAAAATAATACAGAAATAAATAAAATAAAAGAAGAAAAAAACACAATTGACGGCAGGATCCTCCAACCTCAAATCAGTATCTTCCTGTTGTGTTTTTTAATAGCAACAATGAAACATAATTCTATTTATTCATTTGTTTGTTTATTTTATCATGAAAGTTCATCTGTGTTGGTAGTTACATGTTTAAAGTTAAAACTTGTGTTGGATTAAAAGTTTTAACTTTAAGCATGTTTATTTATTGGTCTTCACGGACATCAAAACAAGAAATCTGTAAGGAGTCGGCAACATACAGATACGTCCAAGTTCCTTTACAAGGCCCGTTCCTTAGGAAATATATAATGGAACAAGAGGATTGAAATATATACTGTGAATGCTAACGAAAAGTCAGCTGTTAGGATAGATATTGTAATTGAGACAAGGGATCACAGACAGACACGTACCCGTCCACGACGAAGAGAAATCCAGTGGTGTCGTCCGGGTCGGGCGAGGGGGTAGCTCTACATGTCTGGAGTAAGACTGCCAGGCCCTGGTCACCGCCCACGACTTTCACTCCCACGTACAGGGGCTCTCCCAGCTTTACCTGCAGTATATAAAAGATTCTTTATTGACACAACAAAAAAGTAAAGAGACTTTTGTATGGTCTTCTACAACTTAACTAAGGCTCTAACAAAGCTAAATACATGTGTGGATAACGTTATCTTACGTACAGAGTATATGTATGATGTAACATATATCCACGTAAAGGAATAAAGACGAAGAGGGGGAGGGGCAGACAGTCAGTGAGACAAAGAGAAAGATAGAAAAGAATTTCAGGGGAAAAGGGAAACATTTGAATCGACATTGTTTTCATTGGAAGATCAAGAGTTTCATGATCTCATACCTTCGCCAAATGATGTTAACCTATAAAGCTTCTTGAGTTATGCTGTTCACAGACAGACAGACAGACCGACAAACAAACAGACGGACAAACGCTACTGAAAACATAACCTTCTTGGCGAACGTAATAATTAAGTTATTTTTCTTACGCGAATGGGAAGGTTTCCTTGGTCGTACACCCGCTGGAATGCGGAAGTGGCGTAAAGCCTCATCTCGAAGCCCAGCCTGCCCGTGCCGCTGTCCCTGAACTCGATAACGCGGCTGTCGGGTTGGTAGTGGAACTTGGCCTGGACCACCCGGGGGTACCGGCACTGCACGGTGATGCGGACCTGGCGTTAAAAGAAACAGCAACATATATTTGGATCATGTATGAAACAGAAGCCAAGTGACAAGCCTCACTACCTGGGTCAGTCTACTGAGAAAGACCAGGGTGACAGGTCGAAAGCTGTAGGAGAAAGAATTTCTTTGTGTTGGAACAAAAGTTTTCAACTTTCAACATGTAACTACCAACGCATGATAACAATTTCATGATAACAATGCGAACTGTAGATGCAGCATTTGTAGCAAAATCACTGAATAACAAAAGTCCGTAACATAGATCTAGACGACTTGACATTTCATGTGGCAACACTGATTGAGTTGCTTATAGTTTCTATGCCTTTTTCTCTCTTACATATACATATACATATTGTATATAGATATATACAAATCAACTAAAGATTACGGTTTTTAAATGCAGCCTAGTTTGAATTATGTTGATAAATGTAGATGGTTGGCATTCATGGTATCAGTATCAATTATCAAGATTGATCTATGAATACGATAATACGAGGGTAGCTGTAGCCGTCAAGATCTACCCGTACGGTGAACTCATTTTCTGTGATATATTGTAAGTATGATTAAACCTGTGTTTTTACTTACGCTTTGAATCCGGGTCGCGATACCCCGGATGTACACCCGTCTGTTGGTGATGACGTTGGTGTAGATGATGTCATCACTGGTGACCTACGGACGTCAGAGAAAACATACGTATTTCATCAAAAGAAATCATTTTACAACTTTGGACGTGATGGAAAGCAACCATGGATTTGGAACCAAGAGGTCCCGGGTTCTAGTCCTGACATGCCATCGATCTTGTGCCCTTGGGAAAGGCACTTAAAACGACTTTCCTCACTTCGTTCAGGTGAAAATGAGTATTGTATTGTCCCCTGTGTTGGTGACAGCATTTATATATATATAGTTGAAAAAACTTGAGTGTGCCGTCACCACGTCTTGTGATTACATGTTGGAATATAAAAAAAAAAGAAATATAGCGATGATCTGTTCCTTTTAATAGTACCATACAGAACCCACATGTTAAGTGTCATCCATAAATTTGTAATAATTACACTCCGTTTACCTTTCATTTTTCATCAGATAACGACAACTCTGTTGACGGGTATTCAGTGTTTGTTTTGTTTATTTATTGCTTTATTTAACAACAAGGCTGAATTCTGATGCTTGTTTACGACATAAATCATTCATAGTAGGGTCATTAATACAAATTACAATCATGTCTGAATCGACAGATTAATCACTTTGGATCAATGAATTTCAAATTCAGCTTTATTGACATTGGCATGACATGTTCGATAAAATTCAGAACATGAATTGAGCCAACATTTACAACTATGACAATATTTATTCATTTATTATTCATGATAAAATATTTACAATCTGAACAAGAAGTAGATTGACCAATCAAAATATATGACGCACCATCCTCCTGGTACCGCAGCCCCTCAGTGGTGTGGAGATGGAGACGAACGTTCCGTTGCCGGTGGCGTTACAAGTCGGGTCCCTCAGCTGCAGGTAACCCGCCGGGAGCCCCCCAATGTAGCCCCGCGGAATGTCTATTTCCATGCGGTTCTTCGTACAGGTTGTTAGGACACCTGATGCTACAAGGAATTGAGATATACACATATAAAGCATAAAAAACTACCGAAAACCACAAAATCCGACTTAAATCTGAAGAAATGTTGAGTTTATCATGACCAACCAAAAAGAGTAGATAGAAATTGGCCAAATCAAGGACATTATACACAGTGTATAATGTCCTTGGCCAAATAGAGAGTAGTACATTTTGCCGCACGCGAAATAGCGGATCAACTCCCTCGACATGTCATCTTTCTATTTTGGTCAATTTCTACTCTTTCCTAGCCTGGGTACCATCCGGATTTTTTTCGTGCGTTGCGGAGCGAAAATCCAGATGGTACTCAGGCTCACTCTTTCCAGCCGCTCCCGAAGCCTGTTAGAGGCTGAGTTTTACCCGTCTCGCAGTGAGTCCCCTCCCAGCCGTGCTGACAGTCACAGCGGTAACCATGGGAACCTTGGTAACCTTGGTAACGCCGGCTCTCAGGGACACACACACCGTCATGCTGACAGGGGCTGGGATCACACAGGTCTGTGGGAAATTACATGTCGTAAGAAGAAACGTCGCAAATGCTGCAAACAATCGTTAGAGAAATGTCTTTTTTGTTTATAAATTCATGTATTTGTAATATTACAGAAAATCGTACGCGGTTTGAAACTGAACGTTGCCCACTACTACATTGTATATGTACTTCAATTTGTACGTTGCAATCGCGCTCTCCTGAATGTAAATTTTAGACGAAATTTAAGTAGGGCTCTCCTTGGCTTTGTAAAATGTACAATTCGTTGTTTTTAATATTTCAACAATGAATCTATTAAATCAAAACCCATACACTCCAAAAAAGCTTTAAAATCATTACGTTGATTACCTCGAACTGTAAATTACTTCGACTGAGCTACGAAAATCAGCACATCATATCCCTGTGTCTCTCTTATGACTTATAAATAAATGGGCTGTAAAAAGAAGGTAAAAACTAACTTGTTTGGCAGTTTATCCCACTGTAGCCGTCCCGGCAGGAACATGTGTAACCTCCGCCCGTGTTGGTGCAGTTTGCTCCGTTGAGACAGGTTTCAAGTTTACACTCGTCCACATCTTCTGTGTGTTTAAAATCAAACAATATGTGGCCACGAAAACAAACAAAAAATACATTAAAAGTGTTAAGCGCAAGACATGTTAATAAAGCTATTTCCATTCATCCATCCATCCATCCATCCATCCTTCCATTCATTCATTCATTCAGTAATCAATTCATTCATTCACAGTTCACCGCTAACATCATTAATAATATTGTATTTATAACGACGGTAACCCTCATACAGGTTACGTTTGACCACCCAATATGGCGGAAAATGATTACGTCATGATCACGTGAGTGCAAACACCATATTAGGGAGCAGACAATGTTGATTGGCTTACCAGACGCACGACACCTTGGTTACAAAGTTTCAACAAATATGTTTACATAGTTTGCTGATACATAGAAAATGGAGACATCCTTTTTGATTTTGTTGTAAATGGTTCGAATGAATATGAATAGGTCAAATCACCTTGACAGAATTCTCCTGTCCATCCCACTGCGCATGTGCAGGTGAAGTTCCCAACACCCGGTGAAGGTGACGTCACACAGGCTCCGTTTTTGCTACAGGAGTCCCTAGCACAATCTGAAGGAGGGGGGGGGGTCAAACTGGAAATTTAGCACAATAAGTACAAGTTCATCGATGTTCATATGTCAAACTGTCTCTGGGCCTGTTAACGTCTTTTTAAAAAAAATTAAAACATTTTACGACAGCAAATATCTCTGCTGTTTACACTATGTGTAACGTTTTTACTTTGCGAATTAGACTTTTAAAGCATGTAGACCAGCACGTCGGTAAAACGTACTATACATGTGCGGAAACCTAAATTTTTCACAGTTTTCATTGAATGTCTGGTCAACATTGGATCAGAATTTCTCCCGTTGCAGACGATATCTTTTCTGCCACATTTGAATATGGGATGTCATTCTTAAATACTAGAATGTGAATACGACCTTAAATGAGACAGTCGCCGTTCGAAGTGCAATACATTACAGGTTTCGCGCAGGCGGAGCACATGTATGATTTCTGTACCTATGTTTATGTTCATGTTTATGTTTTGGTGTCTTATAAGCCCATATGGGCTGGCGACAAAAGTCGCAAGACACGCAAATAAACATTCATTCATTCATTCATTCATTCATTCATTCATTCATTCATTTATTCATTCATTGTAGACCTCACTTGAGCACACCGCGCCTGCATTCTCCCCCACGGGGTTACAGTTGTGTGCTCCCCACTGGTTACTCCGGGGACAAGACTCCAGGCTGCTCTCGTTTCCAGAGCACTGAACGTTGTCCAGCCAATAGAATGTGGTTACGTCACTGCCGTTGCTGTACTTGGCAAACACCGATGCCTCACTCGCACTCTGATACCCTATGCAAACAAATTGCCAAAAAAGATTAAAGAGCTCATATATAGTCCATCCTTGGGTCTAAATTAAATTGAATTTCTTTACCTAAAATCATCCAAAAATGCAACAGCCATTGTAAAATATTCGTAATAAAATGTTGTTATGACCTGGGACTTTCATAACGAAGGAGTTTGACCATAAATTTTACCATAAGGTTACATGTAAATTTTGTACAACATTCATAACTTTAACGTTTCTATGGCAGGGTCTATATATTTTTCATGTTGTTGTCATATATTGACATGGGATCAAACATTTGACTCCATGATATTGACCTGCAGTTCAGCGAAGACTGCGCGTGCGTAGTGTGATGCATTGTGGGTAATATGTCAACGTTTAAGGTCCCCAAGAGGTAAACAAACATGTCTGGAGATGTATCAAGCACTGTCTGACGTGTTGTATTTACGTTTTGCGATTGTGGCCTTCACCTATGAAACTGGGCATGCCCAGTCGTAATTAAGAACCTCCGTATTTATCTTATTATTACCCTCTAATTTGCTTCATGATTTACCTGATTTACAAATAAACAAATAGATACACAAGCAAACAAACCTAGTTGGCGACAGACGACCATTGCGTCATTGATGTCCCAGTCGTCATCACAGACCCCTCCCCATCTTCCCGAGTGGTACACCTCCACGTGACCTTCGTTCTCATGAGGGCCCAAGGTCAAACGGACCTGACAGAACACTGTGCAATAAAGACACACAGGAAACATGAAATGCTTAATTTTCTGACAGCATAGCTAGCTACAATGTGTGTGTATTATTAAAGGGTGAGCTCGTGTATCGGGTGAGCAGCCCCGTCCTACCACTTGCTACATAATGTAACCCGACACCAGAAGGGTTCTGCTACAGCACCAATTACCATGTTGACAGCCACCTGGTCCATGTCATTAACCTTATATATTTGAACGGAAAAGGAAACGGAGCAAAAACAATGTTTTTCTTCTGTGAAGGTAGAAATAACAAAATGAACCATTAGTTTCTATGCTGGTCACCAATGTAGAAATTATCTGGCGTCACTGTGGAAATGGTTCGGTACCACTCTCTTGTCTTCGGTGTTGTTCGGGGCCCAAGGAGGTTTAAAATTTAACCTCCTTGGTAGTACTAAACAAAGGGAGACGAAAAAGTATACGCCAAAAAGAAATAAACGTTAACGCTATAACAATTGTATCAGTGCAATGTATTGATATCAAATTGATGTTCACACTTGTGTACAAATGGTCCTGACATCAGTAACATCGTTATTACAGATTTAGAAACTTTCCTGCAGTCACATTCACAGCAAGATGCCCTTGGTACATAGCTGTAGGTAAGTCAAAAGAAAAGTTTCTGCGCCCCCCTCCCCACATTTCTCGACTTGAGGCTACTACTACTACAGACATATGCGTACATCTATCAATACGAATTTTCAAAATGTAAGGCCCTAGCGTACATGTAGCATCCATCTATAGTAACTAACGTCACAGGCCGGATGCATAATATACGCCGGTTCTTCCTTTGACGTGTGTATGTGTACATTGTAAGTTCGACCAGTTCCACTAGGCACTCATGGTACACTTGCAACAACTGCAGCTAAACAGATCAACAACCGTACGAAATTTTCGTATCATTGTCGAGAATGTCGACCGACGGTTTTCTGCCACTGTACATTGACATCTCGCTTACTTTCATACAGAAAACATGACAAACTCACCCGAAGGTAGGTGACAGAGCAAGAAAACGATCAGGACCGAGCGCTGCATTTTCCCACAGTCTGACTCCAACGCCTCTCTGTCTGAGTTTATCAACAAGGTCGGTTTCCTTGGCCGTCGAGGGCGCGGGAAAATCTCGCCAGCTTCCTGTCTCAATGTCGTCTGATTTTCAACAGCTCAGGCACAAACTCATAACATTTAGCTCGGATCACAGTCAGCTTGGATAGAATCCCATAGCTTACAAGGACAATTTCTGTACACTTTATTTCATAAGCGAGACTATACCATCAATACATGAACATACTGTAACTCATATTCTGTATAGATAGTAGTTTGTAGTAAGAAATGAAATAAGATAGTTTAGTTTCGTAGTATTGTTGTATTACTGTCAAACATGTACGATTGTCGAGCAGTAAAGTTCATTTATTCATTCACATTGAGTAGAGACTCTTTTTATTCACAGCGGACGCTTCGCTGACCGTCTGTCACCTTCCTCAGGGCAATTCTGACTGGTTCACATTGCACTGCAGCACATGTCCCTTTACTCAATAACTTACCAACCTGATCAAGGACATTATACATACATGTCTCTGACCTGATGAAACTTTTTACAAAGCTTCATATTTTGCAAGAAAAAGACACAAAAAATCCGGCTACCCAGTGTGCAACGTTAAGGAGGTTTTGTTTTTGGGTGTCTGTAAATTTCCTCGTATGCGTGTCCGCAGTCATTTTCATGTGAATAGGGTAGAGTCCTAGGAAGTGAGGGGGAATAGTGTAACTGCAGACTGACAGGAATATAATGTTAAATTGGAGGTCAACATGGTCTCCCGCAGACTCGGAAGAAGTGAATGGTATGCATCTGGGTTTCGAGGAATGCATGACTGTGGTGCAGGTACAGAAAAAGTAAGAAATTTACAATAACGAATAAAACAAGACATTCACAACTCGAAATACTTCATGGGGGTTTAATATTTTCTAGATTTTTTGTTCAGATTGTACTTTCTTTTCAGGATAACTCTAAGTATTTGGGCATAAAACAAATCTCCCCTGCATTTACTAGACAGTCATGGTCAACAAATTTACAATTCATTGGCACACATGTTCTTTCAAATTTACAATTCATTGGCACACATGTTCATTCAAATTTACAATTCATTGGCACACATGTATCATTGGCACTTGATCAAGGAACAAACCATTTAACATCATATCTGTGCCTCTTGGCATCGTACACTGCAGATTTTTAAAGATATATTTAGTATTTCTGTCAAAACAAAACAATGAAAACAAGCACAAGTCAACACACACAAAACTTTTTGAACTAGCACTCTCATACTAAAGAGTAAAACAATTATTGTCTTTACATGTACGTGCATAGCACTTGATTTCTATCTACATTCATGCAAAACTGCACTTGTCCAGCACTTCTAAGATACAGTAGCCTACTGAGTAGCCTGTAAGTAACATTATAATCGTATTCCAAGTAAAGAAATCTGACAAGTCATTAGAAATCAGTAATAATTCATGAAATGTCAATAATACTTAAACAAATATTTCAAAACTATTAGTTCAAGGCATATCCGTATATCTGATATGATATTTACCTGTACTTAGTAAATAGATTAAAACTAATTTAAACTTCACTACAAACTTCCCTGAAAGATCAACATCAAATGAGGCAAAAAATAGTTAATAATGCATTTCCCTACGTACTACAGTATTCAAGAGAACTTCTCTGCCTCATCATGGCTACTATCCATAGGTGAAGCACCACCTGCCAGGTTGGGCCCTAACTGCACCCTTTCTTCAACACTACTTAAAGATTTAGAGACAACCTCCTCATCCTCTTTATCCTTCCCACTTGTCTGCCTCTTAAGCAGCCTTAAGGCTTTAAACTTGTCACTTTCTCCAAGGTCATCAAGACCTGACAACTGTACATCTGACCAATTCATACGACGTTGGTCGACTGTTTCCCAATCAATGTCAGATACTACTGCCTGCAAATTCTCGCTTCTCAGACTTAATCTCGCTTGCAGGAGTTTGCTGGCTTCTTCGACTTTTGCCTCGGAGAACCCCGGCACAGTCGGCAGTGTCTTCTGCTCTGGTAGTCCTGGTATCTTGACCTTTACAAGACAACCACCATCTTCTGAACTATATTCTTCAGCTTCTGTATCGGATGATGCTCTGTCCATGTACTCTTGCTCCTCAAAGCTAAGAGACCTGAATAGAATTATAATAATAATAATAATAATAATAAATGGTTTTTATTGTCCAAACAGTACCCGTGCAGTCGCAGCCTTTATACGGCTGAATTGATGCAGGGTATCACATAATAATCAATACAAATCACAACAATCAAATAATAATACACACATGATACACATATTTGTTCCACACATTTTTGTGGAACTGTCGCAAGGGTCTGTGCGGCTGCCATTCGGCGCCACAAGGTGACCTCCATACGGCTTTCCCCAACCGAAGTTAGGTACCCATTCACACCTGGGTGGAGTGAGGAAATTCGTGTAAAGTGCCTTTCCCAAGGGCACAACGTCGGGACGTATGTTCAGACATGTCCCGGGTACGACTCGGAATCGAACCCGGGTCTCCCCGGTTCATAGTCGATTGCTCTTACCACTACACCACCCGACGTCACACAAATTAGAATAGAATAGAATTAATGAACCTCATTTTTCAACAAAGTATGGCAACAACTACATGTATTTTACGAAATAATATGGTCACTTGTAGCATTTAGGTGTTTTTTTTTGTAGGAAGAAATGAAAAAAATACTAGTACTTCAGACAGATGTACCTCGGAAATTTCGGATTCACATTGGATGCACAGCTCCCTTCTTCGTCATCACTGAGCCAGCTTCTGCCTTCAAAAGATGAGGTCCTGGCCAAGAAAGAACATGTTATTAAAAAATATTTTGTACAGCAAATAACACGTCGATAAAATTCTTTAGTCTTGTGCATGTACATGTACATGTAAGTAACGTTATAGTCTTAACCGTCTAATGTTATTCCACATTCATACATATGGTTAAATACAATGAGATCTTACTATACCTTCCTTTAATAATAACACAAAAATTGAGGAAATTCTCTTTACTCCAATGTTTGAGGTTGAAAAAAATGTTTAAAGTTACCAAATGCTATGACAAAAAGGGCTAAACATTCTTGCCAACACTGATCATGAGAAAATTGGGACTTACCCAAATTTTGGCCGGCTTTGGGTAAGTCAATTTACTCAGTGTTGGCAAGAATGTTTAGCCCTTTTTGTCATAATGAAGTATACCAACAAAGATGAACATTCATGTTACCACATGCTAGTTTCAAACAAAATTATATTCAAAAGACGTATGACTTGGAAACATGTTTACTTGGATGCAGAAACTTCTCAGGCCACTTACATCATATCCAGGACATTGAACTCATCATCAGAACTATCTTCATCATCCAAAAATGCCCTGTGGATGTCGTCACGCTCCACCTTCTTCCCTACAGCCTCCATGAGCTGCTGGAAGCCCTCCAATGAAATGTCTTGATCATCTGTAGAGAACTCCTTTTGCAGAATCTGCCTCACTCTACCTTCATCCATTTTCAGCTCTGGGTATTTCCCACCAATTGTCTGTGAAACAGAGGACACAATTGTTCCATCAGCAATGATAGAAATGGTTTCTTTTTTTCTAAACATGCGTAATGACAAAATCTATTAATTGCCTGAAAGTCATTCAACTTTTATTGTCAGTAACTCAAGCGTACACATGTATTTTTTGCCTAAAAATCTTCTGTCACTTTGATGTTAGCTCAGTGACCTGCTAACATTGTTTTGGCTGATCTCTAAAAATCATGAAAAAGTCTTGAAAAGATCTTGAAAAAGTCATGATCAAGGAGACACTAGCTATGTTGCTGCTAGACATACCATCAGAGCTCACAGACTGTTAAGTTTGTTGGGGAGCTACATGTATTTTCCTGCTGTGTGTGTGTGATGCCAACTTGAAAGGCCATCAGATTTTTTTTCCAGTCCCAGGCATAAATGTACTTCTCATGCACAACGTCTCCATTTATAACAGCTTCTTAACACATTTTTGACATCTTATTAAGCATGTTACTTACCTGGATATCTTCCAAGGGGAGTGAAACATTTGTTGTCGTGGCACCATAAGCAATGCAGTCTGATGTTTGTGAATATAGTTCTATTCCATCCTTCACTAAGCGTGTCATGATCAGTTTGTCACCATCTTTCACGCCCAGATCCTTGATGGTGTCTTCTTTATATTCTATCTTGCTGCCTTTGTATGTAAGGGCCTTTGGAAAAAGAGATTTGAAATACCATTTTTGTGCATTTGTGACCAGTTAATTCAAAGTGGAAAAAGAATTTTTTAAAATTCTTTTTAAAAATTAAAAATGCAATTTGTCAGACTTGAATCCAAGACAGTTGCGACTTCAAAGAAGTACAAAATGTAAAACCCAAACATTATGAACATTGAATTTTAGTATAGGTATATTGTACATCTGTACATCTTACTAACAACTTGAAAAATGGTACACACTGTTCTATCTGCATTGTATTCTAATTAGCATCAATGGTAACTGACTGAACATGCACCACTATCATTGAAATAGCTATATATATAGACCCCCTACTGTAATGTTTGCAAAGTTGTGTGGCCCAATGGCTATAGAACCACAGATGGTCACTGTCCCATACACCAAAAAGTCTGAACTTCAACATTTAACAGTACTCACCTGTTTGTGACAAGGAAGCTTGTCTCTCATCTTGTGCATGATGACAAAGATTGGATCTTCCTCATCAACTGTCAGTGTCCTCACAGAGTCTTTATACTCAACATCCACTTGAATTTCTAGATGACATATTAACAAACTTAGTAAGATTTACCACCGGTAGCAATAATATTGTAATTTCTGAAACAACATTCTGCAGGTTCATATAATTATGTATATACAAGAGCAAAAACACTTGTTTAGAAACCATTCATTAAAAAGTCTGCAGTATCTATTTAGGTGAATTGTGTATTTTTTTATTATTTTTGTGTATTGACTGGTACCACCTATATTTTGAATAAAGTGTAAAAGAAATAATGGCAATGGTTTTTGAACAGTTTTAGTGTGATCCATGTTTCTTAAATTCTGATTGGTACAGATGGTCTGGTGCAGGTTATTTTCAATGTATTTGAAAACCTATGCCTGCTATTTGCATGCATATAGCAGAGTGAATGGTGCTTGTACATATTTGTATATACATGTAGTGTGTATACCTGTCCTGTCTTGTTTTTTTAACTTATTGTAAAAATCAATTACACAATTCAGGGATGCATGCAGCATTCCCTGCTTTTGTATGATTTTGTTGATTGAATAAACTGTATTGTATTGTATTGTAATGCTGTCTGCACCAGTGCAGGTATGCAGAATAATTTATTTGGAGCCCTGGAGCTACATTGTACATATAATGTAAAACAGAAGATCAAACCATGTTTTGTCAGTGATTCCCTCCACTGCTTGCAGTCCAGCCAGACCCAGTCTTCTTTTGGGATGTCCAACTCACTGTTGCAAACGCAGGTGGAGGTGTTGTCTGCTTGGACATCTGTTACAGCCACCTGTTAGACAGAAATATTTGAACAAGAGGTTTTACAATTGTGAGAAAAACTCAATTTCAATGATAGTTTTGCTAAAATGCCTAACAAGATGCAAAAAAATAAGCAAGAAAGGCAAAGCCCTGCTTGTAGAGTATGTATATATTATGATCAATGTTGTGCATAAGTTACCTTTTTCAAAGAAATCCTTTCTTTTTTCTTTTTCTTCCATGGTATGCGTCTGCGAGGTGATGCACTGTCTCTTTCCCTGGTCACGACAAGCCCCTTCAGAGGTAGTTGCCATGATTTGTGAACCTTCCTCTGGTATTTTCTGAGGATAGAATGGCTTACAAATTAAAAAAAAAAAAAAAAGCAAATGTTGTATAATATTGACATATAAAACTGTTGGCTTAAATCACCTCAAAATCCCGCTGTAACATATGCTACATATACCTCATATTGTTTTATACAAGTCATGTATGTATATCATACCCTCTTTCCACAATGCATTGTAGAGAAATCTGATCTATGTGAACCTGATCAGAAAGCACTTGGTGGCCTATGCCCAATATGGTTTTCAGTTTATAATTAGGCATTCGTTGACGTCTCCGTTTTTCCTGGGGGATGTAGTGAATCCAGAGACTTGAGTTTTCCCTTACATTTTCCCCACTTCCGAGCAACTTGATGGCAACTGTAAAAGACCAAAACAATAGCTATTTTCTCAGTCTGTGACATAATTTGCTGTAATTTTTTTAATTGGTATACGTCTAGTAATACCAAGCAGGCTCTTTCGAGTATTTGTCTATTTTGAATGTTGCAAAGTACGCTTTTGAAATGCTTAGTGATAACAACATTGTGATAGTCTTTTTTTCTTTTTTATCTTATTTTCATACTTGGGACATTTCAATGTGTGGGGGGATAGACCATAGCCTTAGGGTTAGAGATACTTACTTTGTCCCTCCCTCTCCTCGTTTCCAGGGCCAAAGGTGTAGTTCCCCTCAAAGCTACCGCTTTTGTCCAACCGGACAATCTTCCCTTCACTGTTGTAAGACACCTTTGCCAACTTGAGAGCGAGCACGGCGTTGTTCACCACTTGTCTGTGTTCCTGCGGCCGCTGGCTGGAGGTCCCACCTTCAGCCCCAACATTTACAGGCTCCACATCAACCTTTGCACCTCCACTCTTCTTAGATTCCACGTTTTGCTTGACTTCCCAGGAAATCTTGCCAGCCACTATGACATCGGTGACTACAAACAGGCTGTCCTCTCCCTGTATGTTTGTCGCGCTGGTGTTCACGGTATGCTCACCCAACGCGCCGCGAAGGTCTTCGAAGTCGACCGACTTCCTCACCAAGTCTTCGCAGAACACTTCCACGCTGCTGCTCGTGCTTTTAGACCCGGCCACCGACGCTCCGAAGCCTGCGTTCGGGGCGATGCGGAACCTAACCGTTCCCCGAGCATCAGTACTTTTCACGAAGGCGTACTTGTGCTGCGAGACTGCTGATGACTCGGACACTATCGTTGTCTTAACCGACTCTTCGCTCAGTGACTCGCTGATACTTACGCTTCTCTTTGAGGCAAATACACCAAAAAAGCCGCCCGTACTTTCGGATTTTGAATTGATGTAGTTCTCGGGAGAGAGCGCGGGCTCCAGCACGATGCTACCATTTTCGCTGCACTTCCTGGTCTTGAGGAGGAAAGTTTTTGGGTTACACCTCTCTGCGTTCAGTGCACGGTCAACCATCCACCCAGTCCCCCCCTCGCGGGTCCGAATGATGTCATCGGCGAGAAAGTTGTGTAAGTCCAAGAAGTCTGGCTCTGCCATGTCGGTACTGTAGTTCTTTGCTCCGCTGGGTGACTGTAGGAATCTGGTACCAAATGGCATATTTCTGGAAAATATGACAAATATGATTTATAATATAGAAATCATTGAATGGCTAGGACTTTGAGTGTTACGACTATGACTCTGTTTTGACGCATCAGACTTTTATGTTTACTGTATGTTGTCCACTCTTGTTTTACTGTATGTAACAATGCCCTGTCTTGTAATTTTGCTGGGCCCACTTGGAAAACAGCTGATGCAAGCTGAATGGGGCTACCCAGCCATCTTGTGATAAAATAAATAAATAGATGTTACAGATTTTGAAAAGGAATCCACATGGGTTTACAGAAAACCTGGGTCCCTGTCATACCATCATTGATTTACGCCCAGAACGCTACAGAAGCTGGTGTGTAATGCTGAAGGGCGGTAATACCAGCTATACAGATACAGATGCATAAACCCTCACAGGTTACACAAGCACCCTTGGATAAGTTGCATTCCTAAAAGGGCGCAGCTGCTTGTTGGATGTCTTGTCTTTCGTGAGGATATGAACGGAGGGATCTGAGTAGCCTGGAGCCAGGTGAACAGGCCAACTAGCCTGGCCTGGCAGGCACCCAGGCATTTCCGTAAACCCAAATCCACATTGCTTTTCCTCACAAAAATCAAAGCCCATTTTGCTTTCTGATACAAAATTCATAATCATATGTTAGAGAACTGACCAATATTATCAAAGGATATCTCAAAGGGGCAAGGGCGCCATACGCAAATTACTCTTATTAAACGTTACATAAGACAATACTTAAGTGCTCCAGAGCTCGAGTGGAAATTGTCCACATGTGGTCTAATTTACTTATTGTTCTGAGTGCTAATTATTGTGTGTACGAAGAGCAAGAACCTTAAACTTGGCGCTCACGTGTCGTCCACTGCGCTTCCAAGAAATTGAAGAACGTCCACGTCGCCATTAAACCATGGAGTTCGAAGCCCAAATTGACTACTAGTAACTTATCAATTAAAATCTTCCCAGAATGCAGCATGACAAGTTCAACTCAGACGAATCTATTTCAATCCATGGGGTGTAAGTGTATAGTTAAAGTATACAAATGCCCGAACAATCAACATGATCACATTTTTGGGGCTAGAAAACAACTTAGGTAGTCTTTCAACTTTTTATTTAAAAAGAATTTAGGATTCTTGTAGGAAAATAAAAATGTTTACCGCTAAATTAAATATTCAATCGAATAGTGTACACCCCCATATTTCAATGGGATGCGCTGAACCCGGAAGTGAAGAGCAACAGTTGTCAAACTTGTCTCACAACTTCTTACAGAAAAGACAGTCTCAAGAAGTCTGTAAAACCACGCCATGGAGATCTCAAGCAGTTTCCCGTTTCTTGTCATTTTCTGTTGCGCATTTCTCCCCTCTTTGAAGAGTGAATCCGAGCTTTTGAGGGGCCACGGGGAGGAGTTGGGAAGGCATCGGGACCCGGAGGGCCACATCCCCGTCCTGCACGACATGCCTTCCCCGCTGGAGTTTTGGGAGAAAGTACAGTATATCATCCTCCCATGGCAGGGTCAGCGGCTCCGAGTTCCTTCTAGGGGTGGAGAAGGAACTCGGAGCCGCTGACCCTGCCATGGGAGGATGCAGTATATCTATTTTCATTAAATCACCCTGTAGTGACAGATTTATGAAGCTAGATTTAACTTATACCCAACCGTTAAGGGCCAGATCAATGTAACGTTATTATAGTAGTCTCCACCAGACTCCTTTGCAGGCTGAATAAAGTAAAAATCGGCCTAAAAAGAAATTATGTAACGTTTATACCTTGCTCTATGCAGGCAAACTGGACCCTATTTATTATGGCCGGCCAACTTCACTGGCCAGCTACATTCTTTTTAGACCGATTTCTTCTATTTATGCAGCCTGTAAAGGACACTACATGTATAGCACACTAGGCCAAAAGTTACTAGTATCCTGTGTGTGCACACTCTATAACTTTGGGTCTACTGTACTGTAGTGTGCTGTAATGGTTAAGGCATCGATGCTATAGTGGTTTAGCCTGAGTGTCAGCCTTGTTAGCTTTCGTCCGCTATCCAAGGTCCGCTCCCCGCCAACGTTGGCGGGGAGCGGACCTTGGGTAGCGGACGAAAGCTAACAAGGCTGACACTCAGGCTAATAGTGGTTTGGGTAAGGTAAATTCATTTGCGCAAGAAATTCGACCTCGAAACAAAAGAAAAACAAATTGCTGACGTAATGTAAAATTTAAGAATGCAACTCTCCCTGACATTTCTTGTCTAACTAGCCTATTTACCTGTACAGTTTTATTCCAGTGCCTCTTGCAAAAATAAAATGGTTACCAGTTTTTAGGTCATCGGCTCAAGTAACCTGCATATATATCCTAAGCACCATGGGGTGGGTTATTTACCCTAAGGCTTAATTATATATATATAGCAGACGCTAATAGCTGACAGTGTGTAAGACAGGATATTCCTGTAATTTAGTGTAAACAATTGCTAACCAGACTTGAAAAATGAAAAACTTTTTTTGTGCATTAGGCTCAAGTTCATTCCATTCCCTGATTGTATACAGAAAATAATGAGAGCCTGTAGAAGTTGTCACAGTGGTAGTTGATTTCCTGTTAATAACAATTTTTGCACTATGTGCCTGTCAATAGACATTACCTAATTAGTGAATTGACATATAACATATACATGTGTTACTGTATCCACAGTATGCCAGTCGAAGGAAGCCCGTCCTATTCAAAGGTGTGGCCAAAAACTTCCCAGCATTTTCCCTCTGGACAGACGAGTATCTGCTCGAGAACTACGGAGAACTCAAGGTAGTACATGTAGTAGTAGTAGTAGTAGTAGACTGGTTTATTATTAAAGGTGCCCTAAGCGATATCTGGCCGATAGTAGGCTGGGAGCATTCAATTTCAAAAGTCTGTCTTTTTGTCACATTTTCACGCAGTATGTTGAATCAACCCTATCCTATCCCATACCGATAGTCATGGAGCAAAAATTCGATGCCGCTTTGCCGTACGAACGCCGTGAAAAACTACGTGCCTCCCGCCGCCGGCAGTGGTGTCGGCCATTTTTGAAATTTCCGAACGCTCGCGAACACTTCCGACTTCTTCCGACCAGAGCCGAGGACGAGTCACGTGGTTAACCACGAACGCGCTGAATCAGTCGAACTGCAGGTCATCCTGAGTTTCCGCTACATATTGATACATTTCGCGTAATGTCATAAAATTCGTTTCTTGGTATGAGAAACTGTATGAATGTGGCTACCACATGCGATATGATAAGTGTTATGATAACATTCAAGTATATACAAAAAGAGGAATTGAATACAAGGTTCTGACCATTCAAAAATCGTCAAATTTGAAGTCAATCGGTTTCGAACTCTTGCGTTCGATCCATGGAACCAAGGCAGCGCGTTCCATTTTTCGCGGAAGTTCCCGAAAATTGTCGACGGGAAACGGTTACTTGGTGGATTTTTGGGCCGATTAAATGGAGGCCCCGATAAATCAAGCAACTTGTCTCTGGGCTAGTTTCTGTGCTGTTTCAAACGCCAAACGTATGAAATAATGATGCAAATGTGCTGATACTTGGTGGTATGTGTCAATACCATACAGATTGTCTTGTTCTAAATATTTCCTATTTTAATGCCCTGATATCGCTTAGGGCACCTTTAAAATCAAAGACAAGTCACATGGCAGCCAACAGGCTGAATTGACACTCGTGTACAAATTGGCAAATCAATATTAATTCACTTAAAATATCTAAAATCGTTAAAATGACAAAACAGATAAAAGCAATATTTAGTATGAGGAACATTACTGGGTGTCGCTCCCAGAAGCACTGAACTACATTATGTCATACAATAAACTCTGGCATAGACATATAAAGTTATATATATATATATATATATATATATATATATAG
>NW_017803887.1:764954-774284 GCF_001625305.1 Branchiostoma belcheri
GGACTAAATTTCGCGCAACGGAGCAAATAGAGAGTTCGCGAGGGATTTTAGTTCGCTATACAGCAGAACCAAATACAAAAAGGGAATGCCGACTTTTGATAATCGCCGGATAACCAGTGATTTTCCGCGCACCCCCTTTTTCATCATGGGTTTGCCCGGCAATATTTTTCTTTAGTCACGCAAAATCGCCGGCTATGGAATTTTTAGGAAAACGCTACGGTGATTTGGGGTCAATATTTCGTTAGTTGCAGTTTAAAAATTCACACAGAACTGATGGCTCGCGCAGGAATCATATGCATGGATTTGTATCGTACCGAAGGACCAGGCATCGAACTGTTTGATTTTCACTCGGATATTCAAAGATGAACTCGTAAAATATATTTTCAAAAACAAGAAAACTTTGTTTCCCGGCATTTATCTCTTGAAATACGGCGCTGATTTGACACAAAAAATTAGTTTCATGCACCGCACGCGGCCTGTTCAGCTAGCTGTTGTTGTTGACGGTATGCAAATCCCGCGTCACGTGTCCGCATTTCGCGTCTCTGGTTGGTTGTGCACCAGCTGGAGCAGCGCCGCGGCGGTAACATACAAGCGGGCCGACGCCATGTAAACACATTTTCTTTGTTTGGATATAAGCGCTAAAACGCTATTTTCCACGACCATACACCGATCTTCTAGTTAATAAATGCACAGTTCTAAGAATCTTTCGGGAAATATACATCTCTATGCGGATTTTTGGCGTTTTCGGCATGATTAGCGTGCACGTAAAACCGGAAGTATACGGACCTCGGCGTGGGTTTGTCGTACCCACGCTAAATTTTTTAGCGTTTTTACCCTGCGTTTTCCAGTCAAAACGATAAACAACTCCCGCTAAGGAGAACCCAGTAACATTTCAGATCCCAGCAATTATGTTTTTGATAAAAATATTTGTGGATGTACCCGCATTTTAGCCGTATTCCTGTCGCAAGCGGCCCCGCGCCGTGCACGCTAAGATCTTTGTACGCAGTTGACACGGCCTGACACAGGATTATAGTAAATACTAGTAAATAATTCTGATACTCAACAATAACACATAAATATTTTATTTCTTGAAGAAGAGCTGGTCTACTTTTATTTGTGTTCCTGCTGAGACGATAGTTCTACTTGGCTCTGTAGCGTTCATAATTTACCCCCTTGGGTATAACGTCCGGTGGAAACATGGAAGACGGAAGGAGTGTATTATACGGTGAACTGTTCGCGAGGGACATGACTTCACGAAGCAAGGCTCTTCGCGAAAATCGCGAAGCTAAATCCCCCTCGAATAAAAATGCATTTACAGTACCTAAACCCAAATTTTAGGTTCAGGTCCGGATTCAAGTCCAGATGTTTAGGTTCAGTTCCAGACTTGTAAGTTCAGACCTAAACTCATGGCATATACAAAATTGCATGTTGGAAACCTTGCAATGTTTTCTGGGTGAAACTTTGGCCACATAACATGGAGGCCGGTACTTGACGATGCCTGATGGCAATGTTTTCTTCATTTTGCAGCAAAGATTTTGCAATATACGGAAGGTTTTAGGTGGTTTGGAAAGAAAAAGGGGTATGTGAAATGGTCTTTTATGGTAATAAGTCCGGAATAAGTCCGGACTCGGTTCTTGACTTTTAGGTTTTTTTAGACTTGAACCTAAACATTCTTACAAGTCCGGATCCAAGTCCAGTGAACCGGTATGCATCACTAGTTTATCAGTCTTGTCATGTGCGGAATAGCGCTATTTCTGTTCTTCTTTTCTAGGTCAAGTTAGAGGCCAAAGCCGAGAAGGACAAGTATCCCGTTGGGGAGAAGGGTCTCGCCCAAGACACCATCAGAAACTTTCTTAAGACATACAAGAACCAGGATAAGTACATCGTGTCACAGCTACCCGACCCGATGTCTAAGGAGGTGCTTGTGTTACCGTGCGTTCGCTGTGGGTCCTTTAAGAACAGGGTTCTGGAGGCAAACCTGTGGCTGAGCTCGGGGGGAACAAAGAGCCTCCTGCACAAGGACGCAGACAACGCCTTCAACTGTCTCCTCAACGGAACAAAGGACTGGATTCTCATCGATCCAGAACATGAGGTCTGTATCTGCATCTGTACAGCCGGTATAACCGCCCTTCGGCGTAACACACCAGCTTCTGTATCTGTATAGCCGGTATAACCGCCTTTCAGCGTAACACACCAGCTTCTGTATCTGTATAGCCGGTATAACCGCCTTTCGGCGTAACACACCAGCTTCTGTATCTGTATAGCCACCTTTTTAGCCGGTATAACCGTCCTTCGGCGTAACACACCAGCTTCTGTATCTGTATAGCCGCCTTTTTAGCCGGTATAACCGTCCTTCGGCGTAACACATCTGATTCAGCTTCTGTATCTGTATAGCCAGTATAACCGTCCTTCGGTGTAACACACTAGCTTCTGTATCTGTATAGCCGGTATAACCACCCTTTGGTGTAACACACTAGCTTCTGTATCTGTATAGCCGGTATAACTGCCTTTCTGCATAACACACCAGCTTCTGTATCTGTATAGCCAGTTTAACTGCCTTTCGGCGTAACACACCAGTTTCTGTATCTGTATAGCAAGTATAACCGCCTTTCCCCGTAACACACTAGCTTCTGTATCTGTATAGCCAGTATAACCACCTTCCGGCGTAACACACCAGCTTCTGTATCTGTATAGCCGGTGTAACTGCCCTTCAGTGTAACACACCAGCTTCTGTATCTGTATAGCCGGTATAACCGCCCTTCGGTGTAACACACCAGCTTTGCAGGCACCCAGCGCGGCGGGCAGCTGGCTACATTACACCGATCGACTTGTTACACCTAACCCTTGAATATCTAACTCTAGGCACTGTTTAAAGGTATCTATATATAATGACAATGCCCCTTCTGTACTTGGTGACAGCGAGTTCCACTTTGCAATAGTTCTAGGAAAGAATGAATTCTTGAACACCTCAATCCTTGGTTGATAACTCTGGTACTAGAAGGCGTGGCTATTTCTTGTTCTCTTCTGGGCTGGTATTAGGTACAACGTTATATATATAATTAAAAGTAATTGGGACGTCCACCAGTTTATTATGTTTACCAAAAGAAAACATATTGTTTTTGCTCGGTTTCTTCTTCCTCCTCTTCTTCTTCTTCTCCAAACAGTGACCTATGACCTGAACCAATGTTCTGTCAGTTGCCATGGTAACTGGTTAGTCATTTTGTACATCATGCATAGGTCAACGTCCCGATAGCGGAGGAAGCTTCTGGAGAGTACGGAGGGTTTTCGCTGATTAACGTGGACCACGTGAACCTGCAGCGGTACCCGGACTTCGCAAAGGTCCCCTGGTGGTACGCCAACATAACTGCAGGAGACTGCCTGTGGCTGCCATACAGTAAGTGTGGAGATACACAATGTCATGTACTCAGGTACAATTTAGATATGCATTTTTTTTATGTTGAAAACTATTAAGATGGTTTTAAGAAGTGACAGGCTGACTAAAAGTTCTAAATGGGAACTGCATGTAAATGCATGTATGCAGCTCCAGATGTCTTGCTGAGGGATGACTGCGGTATTCTAGATGTCAGTTAGCTTGAGAATTGAATGCAATCTACTAGTACTTTGTACTAAGGGTTTAAGAAGTTGAGTTCTGCTTGGAGAGTAGTTGATTCATTTTTAGCAGCAGCTCTAGTATGACTTTATGACCTCATTTGTAATAAACCTTTCTTATAATACATGTACATACGATAATTCATTTTAAGAAATCACAAAAGTAAAACATTAGTCAAAACAAACTGATCAGAAAGGTTATGCAGCTGTATTTTTTTAGTGTTCTTTCTACGAATTGAATGTAAGTTTATTTGAGCCAAAAATATTTAAATTCATTCATGAAATACTGATTTTTTATTGAAGTTAAGTGAACTATGTAGTGATCCTTGTAAGCAGGATTGATATAGTTGGTTTTAAACAAATAAACAAAAAATAAATAATTATAATTGTAAACTGTACTTCAGGCTACCTGCACCAGGTGAGGTCGTACGGCACTAAGAACATGGCCGTGTCGGTCCTGTTCTCTCGGCTGAAGGAGTTTGACTCTACCGGCTGTGACACAGTCGAGCCTGAGTACACCCCTCTCAGCCAGGCTGACATGGTATGGACCTATGATGGCGTCGCCTCGCAGACCATGGGAAACACAGATCCTTTTGAGCTCAAGTAAGTCAGTTGTAGTTTCTCTTCCTTATTATAAGTTTATAATACTGTAAATCATTTGATCTTTGCGGTACTTTTAATAAGGTGTGAATATTAGTACATATTAAAAGTTTTATACTTCTAGTAATACTAGTAGTACATTGTATGTTCATGTTTTTGCATTCGCTTCTGTACCACAAATTTATCATTACTGTGAAAAAATGATTTGCTGACTTTCTTTCTTCTGCACCTGCCACTACGTGAACCGTGAACATGTCCATTTTTCTGTGAAATTTTGCTACTACAAATATGAAGTGATTTACAGTATTCTGTCTTCTGTTTTCATTGCTAAATTCTTCTCATTCAATCTTGTCATTATCTCAGCCTGTTTTCCTCTTTTGAATTCTTTAGTTTTAATTATTGTGCCACAATTTTGAGAGGAGAGAATTCTGGATAGAAGCTAGATTTAAATCTTCAATACACCTTTTAACCATGTAAGACAATGATCATGATTCAGTCAAGACCAAATTTCCAGAGAGAAATCATATTTTGTCCACATACAGTGAAACCCTAGTGCACGCGTGTGAACAGTCAGGGAATGGAAAACTTGATGCCGCTACGTATTTGGAGCTACTCATAGAGGTTGGTACTTTGTTAATACTTCATACATGACATTTTACTATTATATGTTCATCAATATGGGTCTGCAAAGTCTTTTCTAACATTTACTAGATGATGCTTAATCACATACAAAATGTAGTATCATTGAAAACAGTGTCTGAGGGAAAGGTCCGCACCTTGGTACCCATACTTTCCAAGCAGAGGTTTGGGTTTGGGGTTATTTTTGGCGTGTTTTTAAGGCTTTTTTATTGGGGTTTCTCTTTTGCACTGGAATTTTTTTTCTCACACAACCCAACCTCTGCCGGCAGTCGAAAGCTTCAATGTGCTATAAACCTAATCACTTCAACACCCAGGTACCCACAGGTACCCACATCTTTAATGATGGACTTCACAGTCTACTGGAAACAATGATTATGTTAACTCTCCAGCAGAGGTTTAGGCTAAGAATTGGCTTATTTTTGCCATCTTTTTATAATAGGCTTTTTTTTGTACTGGATGTCTTTGCCTGGCATAAAAAAATTCCAGTGCAAAAAAAGCCTGAGAAAAAAACGCTTAAAATCATGCCAAAAATAAGCCAAGCTCTAAACGTCAGATCTGCTTGGATAGCAGATAAAATTGTTTCCTGTCTATGTATATTTCCAGATGCGGACAATGGAGAGTGAAGAAGATGAAGACATTGATTTTCCTGATGTAGACATTCTGGAGGAGATTTCACACCAGGTGAGGCATTGCATGTGAATATTCTAGATTCTCCTAAATTTGCTAAAACAAGAATTTGGAGATCTAAGACCTCCATAAAATATTCAGAATCTGATCTTGTGTGATGGTGACTGTTAGCCTCCTGTGCAGGCCTCCGGATGGGTAATACTAGGAGTTTTGATCCTTTGTTTTGTAGAATTTTTAACATGTTCTTTTGCCGGCCATCCTACAACCAGCCGCCCAGAGAAGGCTTGTTCAAACTAGGTGACTGTGTCCTCTTGTCTTTCACCAAGTGCTTCTTTATTGTGCAAGTAGGTCATGTAATTAAAAACACATTAATGACTTTCTCTCTCTCTCATTACAACCTGACCAGGTCATGCAGAAACACAGATGTATGCCCGCGCGCACACACACACACACACACACACACACACAGACGCAGTACGTTCTGCTGACATGCTTAATTTTGCCATTCGGCAGGTGATGATGATACTGGACCCCACCGGAGCGGGATCGGTGACCTGTGACCGGCTGAGACAGCTGACCGTGGCGGAGCTGAAGGCCGTGGCAGGGGTCACGTCCTCTGACCCCGCCAACACCGAGCAGTACGAGTACAAACACTTCTCACCCAAGGACGTCAGGTATGGTCGCCATGCCAACAGCTGGGGTAGTCCATTTTTGTGCATGATAAGGGGTGCAGCTTCCATCTCTGTTTCAAAGATTTTCTTTATCAATAACATTTCTGATATACAAAAATTTAACCAACAGTAAGACTTAGTTACGAATTGATGTACCCATGAAATAGTTTCTTTACTTTAGACTATGTTGATGACATCTCTTTATTAATACAAACAATTATATAATAATTGTGCTTTGTAACTTTTGGGACATTTTATGTTACATGTATTTGTAATCTAGAATTGCAGAATTGTATGTATTGAATTCAGTCAATGCTAACTCATTGCAAAAGAAATCAACAGCTAATTATTAAAGAGTGAATGCTGTGACTGAGGTGTATTCATTAAGATCAGTTACCAGTAGTAAGTAAATGAAATAGAAAATTACTGTGATTGATATATACATATAGCCAAACAGGGATAGATACATAATTATTATAATTGTGACCAAAAATTAGTTGTAATATTGTGCAGAGCAGAATTACCTAATTTCTATAATATGATTTTCCAGAGCTGTGATCATGTCAGCTTATGACAAAGACGCTGATCGACTCGACCTGTCAGCTTTTATTCAGAAGTACCAGGACAGTCTCCAGGGTTCTGAGAAAATAGCTAAAGAGGTTAGTCTGTGATCAATGATTATGACTACATGTATCTACTTGAACCCTCTCATACACTCTCTTTCCAACCTGAAGAAATTATTGACATAAGAAAGCTTTATTAGCATTTGGCAGCTTTCCGATAATGTCTTAAATAGCGCTAATTTACACAAAAACATTATCGAATTACACCTTAAGAGAACCATTTCTTTACATTGATATTGTTCACAAATTTGCAATTTTATAATAGCAGCATTCAAATTATACATTGTAGGTATACATAGTATTACATATTTACAAATTACGGGTGGAATCATTTGAGAGATTTGTTATACAGCAGTGTTGATTGGTATAGGAACGATCGATTCACTGCCACATTTTGCAGGTGTTTGAAGTGTTGGACCCTGATAACAAAGGGTACGCTAACAAAGCAGACCTGGCAGCAGGTATGGACCAAGTCATGGTCATGTTCACACCAAGGCAGATGGACGATCCAGCAGGTGAGAACTAATCAGGACTTTGGACAGAATGTTTTAACAATGTATCATTCATGTCAAATATTGTACATACATTATGAGGATTCTACCGCCTTTTACCTCCCTGACCAAAGTCAGGCTATGCACCCATTTTGCACCAGGGTGAAGTAAGGAAAGTCGTGTAAATTGCTTTTCCCAAGGACACAATGTCTAGCCATTATCAAACCTGTGACCTCTTGATCTCGTGTCCACTCGACTAACCACACGGCCATCAAACAGCACTTAAAATAATGTACTTTTTATTTATAGTACTGTAGTGTAGGTTGTGTCTTGTGAGTTGAAACACTAAAACAGTGAAGTCAGTCCAACAAACATGTTTTTATGTTGACTTCATGATATTGATTATACTAAATTGTGTTCTTTCTATAAATCTGTACCACATGATGATGTAAGTTATAGGGTTTTGTTTTTGTAAAATGTTACAGTGTAAAATAAGAAATCTGATGAAATTTAGTCGACTCAAGCCCACAAATTCCTTTTTTTTTTCAATAAACTTCAATCAAACTTGTACTAAGCATACTAGATTATTGTCGTGTATGTTAACGTTACATACAATTTTCCCCACTGCTGCAGGCATCCAATGGGAACAAGCACAGGAGGAGGATGAAATGTTCCACATTGAATCAGAAACCCCCAAGCAGACCCACAGGGAAAACAACAAACAAACAAGTCATGATCATGGAGAATTGTAGAACAACTCTGATGATGTCAGCAATGATCACATTCCTGAGCAGTGTATACTGTAAATTCCTTTATTTTTGAGGGGACTTTATATTAGGGTATGATAGGGGATAGGATCTAGGAGCTTTCAAGTACTCTCCAAGCAGAGGTTTTGGTTTGGGGTTATTTTTAGCGTGTTTTTAGGCTTTTTTATTGGGGTTTCTCTTTTGCACTAAATTTTTTTCCCCACCAAACCCCCAAAAAAATTCAGAGCAAAAGAGAAACCCTGATAAAAAAGCCTAAAAACACGCTAAAAATAACCCCAAACCAAAACCTCTGCTTGGAGAGTAGTTTTCAAGGTGTTTTAAGGATTTCACCAGTTCTGAAGTTACAGTTAGTGATATGGATCCGGAGGAATTGTATATGTTTATGTTGTCAAAACAATATTTTTTCAGTGGAGAAGTTGTCACGAAGACAAAACCATCACAAACATTTATCATGATTTTCCGTATCTAGTTTGGTCTTAGATCAATTTGGGTATAATACTCAAGACTATCTACTGTGAAGAAAATTTTAAAAAGCAAAAGATGCAATACAACAAAAAACGAAAGAAGATTTACATCAAATTTATAATTTTGTATGACAACAGTAGAAAAGAATATTTGCTGCTGTAATGGAACAAAAAATAGGGTTTGTAACTATGACAGTCATAAAAGTCAATTTTGTAAAATGTTTTGGTGATTAGTAGGGCACTTAGCAAAAATCTATGCAATTAACATGTATGAAAAATTGTTATATTTTTTCAAGGAAAACAATATATATGATCTTATACATTTTTGAGGATGTCTGTTGAATTAAAATGACTTTATAACTGAAATATTATTAGCAATTGATCTTCTTGTACATTCCCATGTAAGGACAGTGTACATTGTAACAGGTCTTGGTGAATATGTTGGTGAAAGTTGGTAAATTTTGTGGGGTTAGGTATATATGGTAGCTTATTTCTCATTGTATTTTCTTTGGACCAACAGCATATGGAACTGTATCAACCTTCTTTCCACTGAAATACTAGTAACAGAAAATCTTTGCCTATACCAGACTTCAGAGATGGATGGAAAGAGCAGAAATTGACCAAATAGACACAGTCAGATAACATGCTGGGGGGATTGGTCTACTAAAATTTGCTTCTCTTTACTCCCCTGGCATGTTTTCTGTCTATTTTGCCAATTTCTACTCCACCTCTGAACCCTGGTAGAGGCTACTCTCCAAGCAGAGGTTTGGGTTTTGGGGGTATTTTTAGCGTGTTTTTAGGCTTTTTTATCGGGGTTTCTCTTTTGCACTGAATTTTTT
>NW_017803887.1:774572-798509 GCF_001625305.1 Branchiostoma belcheri
AAGCCTCAATTACTCGCCACACAAGTACCAAGTGCTTGGTTGTTGCTAATGTTTGGCTGTGCGACCCGAATATTAATTCATGTTTCAAACCGTTTAAAACTTTCGGGTGTGGACAGGGTTGCTTAGGCGCTGGTGGTTGGCTGGTGTTCGGGAGTATTGGTCAATAGCATTCTGGCATCAAATTTGACTCAAGCTTCACTCAAATTTGATTCGATTCGTATAGAAAGGTATAGGAGTGACCTAAATGTGTTCAGAGCGGCAGCCAGCCTTTAAGAAACAGGAGGAGCGAGTACAAACAGAAAAGAACCCTCTGGTTCCTGGCCGGGTTCGAATCCATGACCCTCCAGGCCACACGTCGACGCTCTTACCACTCGGCTAAAAGGCCTAGACCCATCGGCCGGGTCAGTCGGTAGCGCCTATAAACCCCCCCCACTGTTACAAACCTTGTATGGTGTTCGGGAGAAGGTTCTGAATGTTTGCTTTATGGAGCCACCGGTTCTCTGTCACACTATATGAATAATGACCGCAGATGACGTCCTTTTACGTACGCCATAATGACGAAATTCTAAAAGCCGGACAAGCAAAAGCCAAGTCCCCACTGGCTGATGTCAGAAGGTCGCCCTGGCCCGGTCACGTCTAGGCAAGACCTCTGAAGCACTGTGTTCGTCCAAGACATAGCCAAGTAGTATCGTTTTGGGAAAGGTGAACACAATACTTATTATCAAGTAACCTTCTTCGCCTTACCAGACTTCACATTTGATCCATACGCAGTGCGTGAAAATGTTGGCAAAGGTATGTTTATTTTCATATGGAAAGACATCTCGTAGAATAGTCCGTTGTTCTTTTGTTTTGTATTGTGAACGAACATCATGCATGCACAGTGTCATGAGCCTAGCTTCAACAAAGTTGCTGCCGTGTTACATTGTCTTTTTAGAAGAAAATCTGAGTGCGTTATTTTAGACCATGGCACTTTTTTGGTCGCCACTAAAATCTATTAAAAGCAAGGCGCAGTTGTGGAAGATATTTTTGTTTGAGAGATGACATTGTGTCGGTCGTCAAAGCTAGGAAGACTTGAATCGTTGGGGAAAGGTAAGTCGAGAGGCCGAGAAGGCAGACGTTTCACTGTACCGGCACAGTGCAGGTACATTGTACCGGGGAAAGTCTTTTAGCTCTTTTTGGCTAGAACAGAACCGGGACTCAACGTCTCGTCCCAACAAAGACTAGAGCCCTTTTCAGTCGCATGCAGGTGATGTGGGGAAGTCGTTGCACGCTATGTTGAGGGTATGTGGTTGTTAGGTAAGCCCAACTGTTTTTTTTTAGAGAAACCAGACAGTCACCATTTTACATCCTAACATCCTCTTGGAGATCAGAGAATTCATTTCTCTCCCCCCTGTCCGACAGAGCGGCCCCGCGCCTGGGCCTCACGTCTCCGACCTTCCCGCCATTGACGTCACGTCCATCATCACGGTGGTCCTGTTCGTCCTGCTGCTGGCGTCGCTGATGTGGCTCTGCTGCTGTGGTTGGAAGATAGAGGGCCCCATGACCGACGCCTGGCGGACCAAGCCAATCAGAGAGCCCGTTACATTCGGGGGGAAAGAGTTCGACATGAGGTGGAAGAGCGCCAGCCAATCCACGATAAGCACTAAGAATTCCCAGGAAGTACGGCGCCTCTCGGTTGTGTAAAAAAATATCAGTGATTATGCCTTTTTACTTTATTATATGTCTCAAGCTGCTGAAATTCTTTTACATGTATCAAAATAGCACCAAGATGACACTGGTGTCTTCACTTTAGCTTGTTGAAGATATGATACAGGAATCGAAGATTCTATTGCCGAAGATTTTTCTCCCAATCCTTCTACCATTCAGAAGATCATCAAAAGACTACGTTTTTCGGACTCATTATACAGAAAGTGGGAAAATTCATTATTCACCGCCTTCAAAGCAGAAGTCAAACCTCATATAAATAGCAAACGTACATGTAGTATAGTAGTACTAGTATAAGTTGATCAGACTGTAGTTGTATGTACCCTATATGTTGCTTTCTTTGACCTTACTTTCTTTGACAATGTACAAGCAATTAGCAGTCCGTTATGATTTTGCACTATAAAGATTGTATTGGTCATGCCTTTGTAGCTACCTACCCACATGCAAAAGTATACCTAATGGTATACAGAATATATATACATAATGGTATATGTAGAATTATCATATAGCCGGACGGCGTGGACCAATCAGAGGCCCGGATACCCGTGCTGTTATTTCCCGATAACAGCACATGTGGTGTTATGGCGGAATAACAGCACATGTCGTGTTATGGCTGATACCATTATGTTATAGGGTATAGGGGCATGCGACTCTTTCTGTAAACCTTTGTAGCATTTTTCTGTCCAATAAACTTTTTTGTTTAGCTTCATTTAAACTACAATTTGCATTAAATGAAATTATCCATATTTGTTTTAAAGCGTATAATATATTCGAATGTATTTTTATGTATGTATATATATTAAAGCTGTTGTATTTCAAACAGGAATTTGTGTTGATTGACAGTTTTGGATAGGCTATATGATAATAATTTTAATGCACTGCCTTTTCCTCGTTGTATATGGTGTCATAACTGCATGGGCAGCTGCCATAACCACCTCATAAACCACCTCGTTCGCTTCGCTCACACGGTGGTTTATTCGGTGGTTATGGCAGCTGCTCATGCAGTTATGACACCATATACAACTCGGGGCAGTGCATTAACCCTTTATTATATAATGGTATATATAAGGAGAGAGAATGATGGCCGAGAGTTTTACACCACATCCATCATTGTTAGTGACAATAATATTGTACAGCTAAATTGGGGGGCATCCGTGAATAGTTTCATCAGGTTGGTAAGTTACTGAGTAAAGAGACTCTTTCTACACAACCAAGTCTTTTTATTCAGCCGACGTTTCGGTGACCGTCTGTCACCTTCCTCAGGGCAATTCTGACTGGTTCACATTGCACTTCAGCAGATGTGTCGCTGCTATAGATGCATTCCCAAACGCACAATATGTACATATCTACACATATACAGGGTCACCGAAACCTCGGCTGAATAATAAGACTTGGTTGTGTGAAATGAGCCCCTTTACTCAACTAAACAGGGGGCAGTAAGCAGGCCAACGTCCGTAAAGATATCAAGGCTATATAGATAGCCAAGATGAATGGACCGTCAGTTGATTCCATATACGACCAGTTTGCTGAAATGGCCGAAGGTCTGAACTATTCACCCCAGTCATCACTAGGTCATATACTGCCCCTTTATCATCCAAAACCATGTCAAAACTGCATTGTCCACGCGTGTTCAGGTAGCATGAGTGTCTGCCTTGTTAGCTTTCGTCCGCTCTCCAAGATCCGCCCCCCGTCTTGGGGAGCGGACGAAAGTTAACAAGGCTGGCACTCAGGCTAGTGTCCATGACCGTGTCTGGGGTAAATCTACGTTCTTGGATACGCGGGGACTATCCAGAACCGTACCGATACAGTTCCAGAAATAGATAGCTGCCACTCTGGACACACTAGCTTGCCTCCTCGCAGCCTTGTGACGATGTTTTATTAATAGTACCAGGAAAAATATTGTCACCGGTTAACCGACAGGCACTAGGAATAATAGTAGACCGGTGGACAAATTATGTAAACGTTTAGTATATGATATTATACTTCTTTGTTCGGTTAAATGATATACTAGTCTTGTACAATTCAAATCTGTATGATTAAAGTATGATGTTGGAAATACTAAATGTCTTTATGCATTTCTACATTGACACACATGAGAGATTGGTTTTACCTCTGGGAAGGAGATATCCCTCCGCGGAAGGGTACTGTTTTCGGTAATGTTTCACGGTGTGTTCACAGTGTAGCTCACGGTGGGTTGACTTGATACACGCTTATTTCTTAAGGGTCCAAATGATGCGGATTGCTTTTTTTAAATTCTAGTTGTGCTTTTGTAACAGGCCAATCACTGCGTTATCAGGTGCTGAAATAAATCGGGGGGGGGGGGGGTAGTCGTTTAATTTTTTTGTGGGGAGGGGGTCCCCACACACACAAAGACAAAGAAACGCCGCGATCGTTGTGATCACCATGCGTTATATACTTCCCGTTTGAAGTTGAGGTTTGGAATGTCCCCGAGGTCTTGTTTTATATGAGTGACAAGGACGTGACACGCGCCAGATATATAATATACTGTACATGTAGATGACACTGTGGAGGTATTGGGTATAAACGAATTTGGGCAAAGCGAGCGATGTACGTGTATGCCTTCTTTTGGAATAAACAACCCTAGGCCTAGTGCTACAGAAATACGTTGCTTCCTCGACCACTCAATGCGTTAACGTTATGTAGTATTCTTCGCCTTTGTTCCGAACATAATTTGAGGCGAACCGGCGTTCCGATCCAGTGACAAGAACCATGGGAAAAAGAGGAACCGCGCGAAAAAAGCCCATCTGGCGCCGAAGCTCTTTTGCTGCTGATACGCTCCTGACGGACACAGCGTTAGAGAAGGTATGGTACTAGGTTCTGTTGGTGAAGGCATGAGTACAGCATAGCCTCCTTTGCAGACTTGTAGGGCGCGACTTTTTTTGGCGAGCGACGGGAGTTATGCCCCGGAGGGACGATTTTGCTGCCGAGGGAGTTTTGCCGGGGACAGACGTTTCGCTAGCGCTGTTTCTCTCGCCGAAAAAAAACCCGTCGCGCCCTACAAGTCTGCGACTTCGGGAGGCTATTAAAGAACAGCATCTCTTTCATAATGGATACCATTCCAGACAGTAGATACTGAGATCACTGCCTTTGAAAAGTACATGAGTGCATACAATGTCATGTTACATTCTGTATCTGTATGTAGATATAGCCTGTATAGCCTGTAACGCGTTCAATCTGAGTATGAAACACGTACGGTATATCTTTTCCAGACAGAAACGAAGGGGGATGCGCAGCGGAAACTAAACTATGTTGCGCCAAAACTCAGCAGTGGTGACGAGGTGAGTAGGGTAATTATTTTTTAATCTATCTATCTATCTATTTATCTATCTATCTATCTATCTATCTATCTATCTATCTATCTATCTATCTATCTATCTATCTATCTATCTATCTATCCATCTTTCCATTTTTTCTCTCTGTGTCTCTCTCTATCTACACACACACACACACACACACACACACACACACACACACACACACACACACACACACACACGTATATATATGTATATAACCGAGCTCATTGGAATACGGTAGAAACAAAAGAACGTGGTTTGAAAAAATGGCACTACTAAACAACGACCAGTGTATTCGATAGTGAGCTTTTCGTTTGCAGCCAGCTTGCATGCAACTCCTTTATTTTTTTTATCCACAGGTGAACACGAACTTCCTTCCTGGCCAAGGGGCTCAAGTTCCCATCCACTTTGTTGTTCTATTGGTGCTGTTCCTCCTGACTGCCTTCCTCATCTTTTGCCGGGGGCGTCGCTACAAGTCTGCTGGCTCGAAGTCATCCAAAGCCGGCCAGTCTCGACGTTCCTCAGCGGCGACCAATACGAACAACGCCGCTACTAGAGCCACGAAAAAAGTTACGAGTTCTGATAAGCGTCGTAACTCCTTGGGAAAGAAAGACGCTTCTAATAATAACAATAATAATAAGCCCATCAGGAGAAGCGTTAGCAATTATACATAAGGCCACACCAAGTAAATTTTATGGATGACGTCCGCGCGCGCATTGATTTTGGCCTGTTCCTAGAAAAAAAAACAAGAAATTCCGCTTCCTGTAACTATGACCAAAGAGTCACGACAGTACCGCAAATCGTTAGATTGACGTGAAACCCGTAACGCGAAGAAAGTGTCTATTACCATCCTGTTTTCACTGTCCACTGTTCCACCTGATTTATTGCTGTTTTGATGATGAATAAAAGACTTCTTGCTTGTTAATCTGTGTCACCTCATTCAATTTGTGTCCTAACATTTGTTGTCTCTTAGTATATTTCTAATCTAGGCATCTTGTTTTTTAGGGCCCTGCTTGTTTTTTTTTCGCCCTCTCGCATTAGATTTAGGGTCTCCAAAGGACGTCATTCATAAAATTTACTTGGTGTGGCCTAACGGAACAAGAAAGTCTTTTGAGTTTTGATTGAACGTTGGGCTGATTATGAAGAATGTGTAAGGCATGTGCTAAGAGTTAAAATTGCAAGTGTTCAACGACTTAAAATATGGATTTCACATTGCGGCACTGCCTCTACTGCTCAAGTTTACTTCAAATGCCTACATAGACCGCTGTTATATCATATCATACCACTAGTACTCGTAAATTATGCGTCCGTATTATATATATATATCACGTTGTCTCCTTGTATGTACATCAATAAATCTCGCTGCCTTGTATGTGGTCTGCATGCTCCATATCAAACTTGTCGTTCCATTCTCGTTAACTTCTTGGCACATCAGGTAAATCATAGGGCCATCATCGAGTTCTTTACGTCTGTGTGAATTATATTCGACCCCATTCCAGTCTCCCTGTATGTGTATGATATAAATCCACGACCTCATTCAATCATCACTGTCTCGATGTCTCCTCTTATACACATACATGTATCTAGTGCTCGACTCGGAATCAAGAGGTCCCGGGTTCGGGTCCTGACATACCGCCGATTTGAGTCGCGCACGCTGCCGTTGCGCCCCACAAACTTGCACCATACAAAAAGGTCTGATGAACCAACCAACAGACTGACCAATCAATAAACCACACAATATGGAATGTGTCAAATTATTTAATGAAACGTTATGGTCAACAGTACTGTACTATATTCTATGTGATCATGTATTTGTTAGTGTGTATACATTTCTTGATAACCTTAACTATTTAATATATAATCTGGTGCAAAATAAATCACTTTTTTTATGTATAACCTTTACTGTATATGTTCTTATACTTTGTTATGCTGTTCCTCATGCTACAAAGTTTTACAAAATGTACCTTTTTTTACTGAAATATGACTGGTTTAAACCTGGAACTGAAGCTTGACAAGTTGATAATGAAACAGTAAAAAAACTTCTAACACTACTAGTATCTATCATGGTGCTATATCCCTAAATCTAAATTAAAACTTAAGCTGAACAAACGAAATTGGAAAGTTGAACATACAACACAATAAATCTTAAGATCTGTAGTTGGAATCAATAAAAACAATATGAAAGTTATCATTTGTGACGTATCAGTGCTAACAGGGCTAGTGATTAAAAACAGCACAAAGCATAGAGCTCAAATAACGAAGTATTTTTCAGCTTGAATGCTTAATTGGCAAATAAAATGTAACACTACTTATGAATGAATAGAATCTAGCAAGTAAAAAAAGTACAGAAATGTTATAATCACTGTTCATATCAAATCTAGGTACAGCTTCCCTACACACACTACACTTGCACTTGCATACAGTTTAGGTCTGTTTGACTGCAAACGAGTGTTCAGCACCAAGGACGTCACCTGTTTGTGAGGAAGGTGTTTGGCACCTATTTGTGAGGAAGGTGTTCAGCACCAAGGACAGACCTGTTTGTGAGGAAGGTGTTTGGCAACTATTTGTGAGGAAGGTGTTCAGCACCAAGGACAGACCTATTTGTGAGGAAGGTGTTTGGCAACTATTTGTGAGGAAGGTGTTCAGCACCAAGGACAGACCTATTTGTGAGGAAGGTGTTTGGCAACAAGGACAGACTTATTTGTGAGGAAGGTGTTCAGCACCAAGGACAGACTTGTTTGTGAGGAAGGTGTTCAGCACCAAGGACAGACCTGTTTGTGAGGAAGGTGTTCAGCACCAAGGACAGACCTATTTGTGAGGAAGGTGTTTGGCAACTATTTGTGAGGAAGGTGTTCAGCACCAAGGACAGACCTGTTTGTGAGGAAGGTGTTTGGCAACTATTTGTGAGGAAGGTGTTCAGCACCAAGGACAGACCTGTTTGTGAGGAAGGTGTTCAGCACCAAGGACAGACCTGTTTGTGAGGAAGGTGTTCAGCACCAAGGACAGACCTGTTTGTGAGGAAGGTGTTTGGCAACTATTTGTGAGGAAGGTGTTCAGCACCAAGGACAGACCTGTTTGTGAGGAAGGTGTTCAGCACCAAGGACAGACTTATTTGTGAGGAAGGTGTTCAGCACCAAGGACAGACCTGTTTGTGAGGAAGGTGTTCAGCACAATGAACTGTGTTGAATGTCGAACCTGTGCATACAGAACTTTCCCTACTGAGCATTTCATGAAAAAACAAAGGCTGAAGGAAACAAAGTCATAGATGACAGATTATTTCTTGCCCTGCTTGAAGTAAGTGATGATGGCCTTAAGTTGTAAATAATGAACCTGAACCTGTGTAAAGTTTCCCTACAACTTGTAGACTACAGAGAGTCCATCTGCTTTCTGTTATTTCTTGCGTTTTTTCATGCCCTTGTCTAGATGCTGAATGACAGCCTGAGCATCCTCCTCTCTCTCCCGCATCCGGCGGTCCATCTCCTCAAACTGTCGTCTCAGCTGCGACCGCACACGAGCAGACTCCTCACGCTCTCTCTCCTGACACAAGCAAACAACAAACGGGTTAAAGTACGCTGTAAAAGACAGTCCCATAGACATTTCAGAGTTTATATGTCTTATATGTTGAAAGCTAGTATAGTGGATACTAGCTGAAACGTCTGACCGTTTCCAAAACATATCCAGTTGCTTGAGTAACTGCTTTTTGGCATATCATACTACCTGGATGTCTAACCTTCATCGACGTATGTCTTATATTATTAATAATATCTTTATTAATATTTTTAATGTGAGTTTTTAAATGTGAGATTTACTTCTATTTTCACTATGGTATGATGACCTGTTGCCTTAATATTTTAAATCCTGCTGTTATTCTAGTACTTTTAATTCTGAACTGGATACATTTACTTTGTTTTGTAGATGTTAACACCTCAATTCAGCCTAGTGTTTGATATGCTAGTCTAACCTGTAATGTATGTATGAACAGTTGAGAAACACAAAATGAAGAACAACCCTACACTCACCAGTCTACCCAGCTTACTCCTAAAGTCTCTCTCCTCTGCCTCTGCCTTGGCTTGTCTTCTTTCTGCTTGTGCCTAGACAAGGATATATGATACAATTAAAAAGTGATTGTTAGTAGCAAATCTGCAATATCTGAAAAATCATACACATGTACAAGGTACAGGTCAGTAAGTGGGGAATACATGTACCTGGAATAGGATTTGTACATGGTAGTCAACTATAACTATGAAAACTTCATTTGATGAATAACATCCAGTATAAATTTCTTTCCATAGAGCTTTAAAGATCCCAAAGCTTGTGACTTTATAATTCAATGGACATTTTTACATATTTCTTTTTAACATAAATGGATCACAATGACTCCATAGGGTAGAATAAGAGAGCTTGTTCATCAATAGCATCTCTGAATGATACCATTTTGGCCCAAACCAGCAGTGGTCATCAAAATGCTGGACACACAGCTACATAATGTATACCTGTCTCCTGTTGACTTCTTCCTGACAGAAGTAGCGAGGACAGCGCTTGCTGGTCCTGTTGTGGCCCTGCTGACCACAGGCTCCGCATTTGGTGTTCTGTCGCGGGGTACTGGTGCCCGGACCATCAGAGGTACTAGTAGATGTACCACTACATGTACCGGTATCACCTCCATCACTGGTGCTCATTCCATCACTGGTACTTGTACTTGGTCTGGAGGCAGAGGCTGAGCTTGAAGAGGACCGCTACAGTGGTGAAAATGCAATCTTGAGTAAAGAGACTGTTTTTACACAACCAAGTCTTTTATTCAGAAGGTGACCGTCTGTCACCTTTCTCAGGGCAATTCTGACTGCTTAACATAGCACTGCAGCACAGGTGTTGCTGCTATAGATGCATTCCCAAACGTACAATAGACGGTCACCGAAACGTCGGCTGAATAAAAGACTTGGTTGTGTAAAACGAGTCTCTTTACTCAGTGACTTACTAACCTGATAAACTATTCATGGAAGAACCAATCTTCGTAACTATGATTTCTACCAATGGAGATGAACTTTCATGATAAGAAGCAATCTTGCATACATCTGTGAATAATCTCATGAGGTTGGCAGGAAACTGTATAAGAGGGTTCTTTATGCAACAACCAGTGGGTTTTTACATCCGACTTTATAAATAATACATTGTACTTTTATGAAATCATTTTTACCATACTTCTACTTCCATGCAAGTTGAAAACACAAGTATCTTTATGGAAATTTCATTGAAGAAATACATGTAGTATTCTACAGAAGACATGAATAGACATTGAATTGTGAGGCTTACTACATGTGTTGGTGATGTCCGTGTGGCATTTGAAGTCCCAGGGTTGGCATCGTGTAGTTGTATCCTAGACATTCATTTTAAAAGGAGATAAAAATGTACTACTTCAGACCTGACAGTGACAGGAAAAACAATTCTTGAATGCAGAATGGGCTAAACTAACACAATGTTAGACAACACATCTTCAAAGACAAAATACCCCTTACAACATGTTGGAAGGTTATGTCACAAAAACTAATAGAAAATAAAATAGCTTTTTTTCTTTAAAAAGAAAGACTGTGGTGGCATAATTACTTCCACATTCGTTGCGTTGCAGTGTGACGCGTTGCACGAGAAATACCCCCAAATCGTACCTATACATGGTGCTATATGGATGGTACTGTATGTGCAACCCAACAATTATTGGGCACGCAGGAAAAAGAGAGACTTGGCCAGGATTTAAGAATTTTTTAAAAATACCCTGGCGGAATGTCAGGAAGATAATCATCATCATCATCATCCATGGTGAAGATTTCAGCAGCAGAGCGCCCTGGTGCATGCTGGGATTGCCGCTGGGGTGTCGACACTGGTGTTGATTTAGAAGAGGCTGCTGCAGTTTAAAATAAGTCAAAACTGTGTTAAAAGGTAAGCTGTCATCAAATTCTTAGAACATCACATAATTCAACTGTACCATATTCTACTAGTATTCTTACAAGGCATATACATGTATATGGAATTCAATATGAACCACGTACTGAACAACTTGAAGTGTTTGTGGTAATTTTATTTTTTTTTGGTCTAATTTATGACACTGCAAATATGCTTTTTCAATATAATACTACTTATTAAAACTTTGTCTTTTTAACTGTGAAATTATAACAACTTATTCTCCCTTTTACAGCAAAAACAGATTCTGTTACTGTCATAGTCAGTAAATAGCAGTACAGTATAAAACATTGTAATAGAGAAGGACTGCAGTTCCAATGTCCCTGTCCTTAGTGCTGAAATAGCTATCTCTGGTATATGTATGCTTATAAGTTTGGATCTGAATAAACTCAAATTCAAACATTGTAGCTACAGCTCCTACCTGTTGCTCCTACTGCAGACGTCCTGTAATGTTGGGCCTGGAGCCTTCTATAGTCTTCCAGCTGGGTATATACAGAAGTACACAATATCAAGTATGTACATGTATATGTATAGTATGGTATAATATCCTGGTATAAGTACAGCTCTTAAGTTCCGACAAACCCCTTCATTCTGACATGGAGTTAGGCCTTAGGGTTAGGGTTGTCTGAATGTTGGGGTGTAAGAATATATACCATATGACATAGAGGTACATGTAACCACACACAGGAAGTATGATTATCATAATATTAAAATCTCTCAAAGCTAAAGCCAAACATTCCTGATAACATGATACACATGTAATATACTGTGTACAAGTATATCAAAGATATTTTATATTGGGAGCTTGTGCTATGTTCATGTGCCTGAATTTGAACAATCACATTTAACATGTGAGAGCTACTTAATAAAGCGGCCTATATAAGCCTTTAGAGAAGTACAAACTGAATAATTGTGTATTTTACCTGTTGTGCAGATTTCTCCCTCTCTCTTCTTCTTTCCCTGAACACAGCAGGGCCTTCACTTGTTCCAGGGGACCCGCTGGTGTCGGGTAACTTTCTCTTCGAACTCGGACTTCCAAAACCACTGCTGTTACTCTTACTACCTGATCCATTGGAATTCAACTCTTCGCTGAGTTTCCTAGCCAGTTCTAAGTCTTTCTCATACTGCGTCTGTGAAGAGATTTTATCTCTTTCCAGTTGCCTAGCTAAGGCCAAATCCTTTTCGTAATCAGAATCGACTTTGATTCTTTTAGCAGGGCTCCCTACTTCGGCAGATTTTCTATTCAATTCTGCTTCCAGCTGCTTTGCTAGTTCAAGATCCTTCTCGTAATGAAGGTCTAGTTTTCTCTTTGCGGTGGACGACTGCACCCCTCCTAACACTTTCACAGCTTCTGTAGACTTCTTGTGTTCAGATTGTAAGACATCTTTGTTCAAATCTTCATGTAGCTTTCTAGCAAGCTCTAAATCTTTATCACTACCATTTTGCTCTACTATTTCCTCTTCTTTTACTTGGAAAGTGTCTATCTCCTGTAGCTTCGAGCAAGAGTGATCTTCACAGTCCATTTTCTCTTGGAAGGCCACCCTCACGGCTAACTCAAAATCCTTTTGAAGATCTTGGTTAAGGTTGTTGTCCTTCTGAGAGGATTGCTTTGTTGGTAGGTTCTTTCTCTCACATTTTCCAGCTATGCCAGTTGTGGAACTGCTTTCTTTTTCACTAAGCTTCAGTGCGAGGCATAGATCCTTGTCTATATCTTCAGTTTGAGTTTCGAAATCCTGCGAGTCTTGTAAGCTTTCCTGGAGGTCTCGAGTGTTTGTGTTCCCACTTAAGGAGGCTGCTAGTTCTTTCAGCTTCATTTCATTGTCTTCTGGAGAATCTCTGTCGTGTCTGCTTGTCTGTAAGTCTGGACCCAAGTTTTCTTCCAAGAATTCATCTTCTTTTACACTATTTTCCACAAAGGAGAATGGTTCATCGTTTTGTTGCACATCTGGTAGCACCTGGTCATTACGTATTGCACAAGGAGAATTAGAATTGTTCTGGCCACTCGCATTTCTGTCATGTGTTTTATTCTTGGAAAATGACTCCAAAACCTTTTCATCAGTGCCAGTGTCGATGTTCCTTGGTTTGCCCTTCAATGATTTTTCTTGTATCATCTGCTCGTCCTTTTTCTGCGAAGCTATGAACTCTTCTTCACTCAACTTCAGAGCTAACGCCAGGTCTGGATCTATCTCTCCACTGGCAGCACTTGCCTGAGTTTCTAAAGATGGCCCATCTTCTTTCTTTATAGCAGAACTGTCTGCTTTGTCTGCTGTTTGGGTAGCAGTGGGGCTGCTACAGCTTGCATTATTTTTGCCTTTACTTCTTGTGACCCTTTTCTCTACATGTACCTGTACATGCCGTTTTCGGGCCATTTTAGCCTCTTCCTGGCTCAGTCTAATGGCCAGAGCCAAGTCAGGGTCTATTTCCACATTTTCAGCACTCGAGTTCTCTTTCTCCTTATCATCTGAATAACTTTCACCACTGTTATTGGTCAATGTTTTGTCATCGAGCTCAATGTCTGAATCAAATGGCATGGCATCTTGGCCATGTTCACTTTCTATCGTAGTATCTTGTGGCATACCAACTGGTAAGGTTTTGTCTTCCTCAGATCTTTGCTGCATTTCTTCAAGTCTAGCTTCTTCTTCACGATTAGACTGCATGAAATCAGAGGAAATGTCTGACGAAGTTGGATTCGAAACATCTGATTCTGTGCCAACCGCACTTTTATGAGTATTGCTGTTCTCCACAGTAAAACTATTGCGTGGATTGATGTCTCTTTTCCTTGAACAAAGTGTCTTCTCACTGTTACTTTCTGTGGGCAGCAGAGAATCTTTCTTCGCACTAACAGCAGACAGTAACTCTTCTTCTTGAGTGTCCGATGAGCTACGAGTGAGATTGTCTGCCCCAGTATCTTTTACAGCTTCAATGCTTGTATTCTGTGAATCGTCACTAACTTCTAAGGGGACATCGTTTTCTTCAACAACCGTGTCCTGAGAGTCGATGATTTCTATTGGCTCTTCCAGAGAAGCGTCTTTGTGACAGCTGCCTTCAGTTTCGGGGATGGTTTCATTCACATCCTGTGAATCAATGATTTCGATCGGTTCTGTTTCATCTAAACTCTCATCAGTGGCTATGTTTTTGAAGTCTTGCTGTTTGGCAATGTTGTTAGAGATGTTTTCTGAGAAGTCTTGTGGTATGTCAGGGATGGCACGGTGCTCTTGTGTGGCAGATGTCTGTTTCTCGTGTTCCACCAGGCTCAGACGTAGAGCTTCTACTAGCTGATCTTCCTCATCTCTGAGAACAAATTTCCAACAAACGAATTAAAAACACAGTAAAATGCCTCTTAAAATTTAAAACAAACCAATATTTATGTCAGGGTGGAGAGTTTGATCTGGTAGAATCAGCAAATCTACCGGTAAAGATGCTGAACGGAGTCTTTGTTGACACAGGCTCCAAGCAGGATGCTGGTAATGTGAATCTCCCATTTAGAAATCCTAAATGTAAGTCACCCCCTTGATCTAAAGTGACATGAATCAAAGTTGAAAAGTTCTGACTTTCTTTTAAGCGAATATTTTAAAATTTAGAGGCTCCAATCAGGATCTCTATGGTGATTTTTACCAGACCGGAGTCTCTATGCTGACATATATAAGCTGTGCATTCATTTTTCTCACACAGTATCACAATAAATGGATTAGCTAACTAAGAAAACAGTATTACCTGTTGGCATCCTTTGTCCTGTTTTCATCACTATTATTTCTAGCAGCTGGAAGGGAGTCAGCTTTGCTCAGCTCCAGTGCCTTGAAATCAGACAAAATGATGTCAAAAATATCAATGGCAATAAAGATGGATACACTGTTAATAAAAAATGGCCACCTAAGGCAAATATTAGTATAGAATTCTTAATTTAAAACTTTTAATTTAATGTCAATTTAACTATCTAGAAGATATACTTTTATCTTTACTTTGTAGATTGCAAAAGATGAAATATTCTGATTTTTTTAGTGATCTTTCGAAAATCATGACACCACAAATGTGCCTTTCTTTTCTATCATTAACTGCACTACAGAATGGTTTACACTGCAAAACCTTCTCTTCCTACCTAGAAATTAAGCCTATATAAAAGACAGATGAATTACCAGCAGAATAACAGACATATAAGAATATAGTGATGTTACATGAATGAGGTTATAAGCAGGATATTTTACCTTTTGTATCATGAGGTCCTCATTCTGGGAGTCAGATGCAAAATCATCCTTTGTCCTGTCTTCATCACTATTTTTTCTAGCAGCTGGAAGGGAATCTGCTTTGCTCAGCTCCAGTGCCTTCAAATCAGACAAACAAATGTCAAAATAATACATGTAAATAATAAATACAAATGGGCAATTTGGCAAATACAGTATAGCAAAACACTTGCTTCAACATCAATTTAACTACCTAATAGAGACACTTAGATCCTTTCTGTGTAAATTGCAAGTACATAAAAGATCTTGAAATGTATATAAATAAATAAATTCACAGTAGCACAACAGAATACAGCAATATTATGAGGCTATAAGTGGTTTACTTTTACCTGTTGTATCATGAGGTCCTCATTTTGAGAGTCTGGTGCAAAATCATCTGTAGAAAGTGAGCCCAGCCGTCTGCCTTCATTGACTTCCATCCCTTCATTCACAGTACCAGCAACGTCTGGTCCGAGGGTAGGCATGGGGGGATCAATACTGGGATGGTCCTGTTTTCTGCCACCCTGTGGAGGTTTCCTTCTGCCTGCAGTGGCGGACCCAGCTACTCTTCTGTTGTTAGGAGGTCTAATAAAAGAGATAATGTATCCAAAATATGTTTTAGGAAATTGGGAACGCCATACATTTTAATATAAACAGCAAATCATGTGTACTGGAAAAAGGAGGCAACTTGAATATCATATATGAATGATACAATTGGTAATACCAAAGCTATTGACAATGAATATGCTAATAACACACAAACCATGTGTATGCAAATCATACGCAAATGATGAATATGCAAATTACATGCAAATGACGAATATGCAAATTACATGCAAATGATGAATATGCAAATCAAATGCAAATGATGAATATGCAAATTACATGCAAATGACATGCAAATCATGTACAAATAATCACTCACTCACTCACTCAAAATGAATATGCAAATTGAATGCATATGAATATGCAAATTACATGCAAATGATGAATATGCAAATTACATGCAACTGATTGCATAACTCACAGCTGCGGTCTGACAGTCCCTCTCCGGTTATTTCCTCTCCCTCTCCCTCTTCCTCTCCCCTGTATCCTTCTCCCTCTGCCTCTCTGTATGGGAGGAGCACGACCTCTTCCATCATCATCATCATCATCGTCGTCATCATCATCATTCTGGTTCAGAAAGTTGTCGAAGAAGAGTGGTTGGTTTGGCCCAGCATCATTCCGATGTTGTCTGTACAGGTTCTGGAGTCTCTGGGTCTCCTCTGGTGCCTCTGTCCTCTTAACATGGCAGCCTAGATGAACCTGGGAAGGAAAATATAAAGTTGACAGAATATGAAACGTTGATAAATGTAAGACATCCCGATAATGAGGTACATGAGAAAACAGTTATTCAGCAATGGGATAGATTTTTAAAATTGTCAGACGCTTCAAGTAGCATCCAGTACTTTTTATCAGTACAGAATCTGTAGTTGAACAGGTATTGGTTCAAAAACTATACCTGAAGCCTGGCCATCAATAAAGAAGATTGCAAATTACAGAACCAAATAGAAGAAAAAAGTCATGGCCTTATGGGATGAATAGGATAAGTAAGAAGATACGTACCTGAAGCCAAAGCTGCCAGTAGCAGAACACGTCAAAGTGAATCAGTTCTCTCACACTGGCCCCCAGCATTGTGTCCACTATCTCTGTATGTTCATGGGTGGAAACAATAGGATGTTAAGTGCCAATAAAATGTCATACTGTTTTCCTGAGAAGCAACAATACATGTCCTTGGCACTAAAAATGCTGTGCAGAAATGCTGTTCATAGTGCTGACCTAATGCTGCAGTGCTATTCCTAGTGCTGAAATGCTGTCCTTAGAGCTGAAATGGTGTCCTTAGTGCTGAAATGGTGTCCTTAGTGCTGAAATGCTGTCCCTAGTACTGAAATGCTGTCCCTGGTTCTGAAATGCTGTCCCTAGTGCTAAAATACAACCCTAGAGCTGGAATGCTGTCCCTAGTGTTGAAATGCTGTCCTTTATGCTGAGATGCTGTCCTTTGTGCTGAAACGCCGTCCCTTGATGCTGTAAGATTGTTCCAGGTACTAAAATGCTGTCCCTGGTTTTGAAATGCTATACCTTTCACTCCTTCTTTGTCCCTTTACACCAATAAAAATAAAGATATGTAGAATGCTATTCTGTTTCTCTATAGCCAGTATAACCACCTTTAACCACCAGCTCAGCTATTTGCATGTGTAAACAAGATAATGAATATTCATGCATACCTCTGACTGTTCTGTTTCCAGCCTGCTGGTTGAGGTACTCTGCCAAGGCCCTGTCCTTAAACTTCTGACTGTTCTGTAACAGTTACAAAATATCAAAAAACAATAAATCAAACACTAGAAATAGCATGCAACTTTATTTCTTTACAAGTTTACTATATACCAACCTCGCTCTGTTAATCAATACTCAAATGCATTCATATGTGTGGTGACTAGCCCCTCTAACTCTGTCCTGCCATTGCTACATAATGTAATCCAACACCACAGGGTTTCTGCTACAGCACCAATTACCATGGTGACAACCCTCTGGTGAGGTTTGTTAACAATATTTGTTTGGAGAAGAAGAGAAACCGAACTAAAACAATATGATTTCCTTCTGCAAAGGTAGTAAACATAACACATATTACATTTTACATCATTTTACATCTTTTATATTGAAGTTAGTTGGGAGCAAAGTCATCTGTTCTATATATGGGTCCAACAAACCTTATTGTACACTTCCAGGTCCTGTATTATCAGAAGGGGTCGGCTTCCTGGTGACCTCTGGGTGGGGGGAACGTCCTGTAGGTCAGTCTTGGCTGCATCACTGAAGTTAGCTTCATTGTGGTACTGCCTACAAGGAGGGCAAAGACACAAAAGCACACTCACTGACTCAGTATGTGTACATACATATACTCATGTATGTGTACATACACTGACTCAAGAGGGGAGAATACTCGACAAGAATGGAGACACCAAGTGTTGATGTGCTGTTCATAGTTGAGTTGACAAAAAATTGTTCTTTTGAAATTATATCTAAATTGTCTTGTGATTTTGTTGTTAGAAAAGGTAAATATGACTGCTTTTTATTTATTAAGTGTATTAAAAAATCTGTGGTTAGCTGCCATTTCTGCATTCAGTTGTGTCACTCAGTTGCAAAGTATGAACTTGTTTAGGGACAAGAATACATTGTATTACCTGAAAACCATGTCTACTAGTTTGTCGGCTGACCACGTGTGGACTCCCAGGTAGTCTGCCCTGGGCCTGGGTTCAGGTGCACCATGGTTCTTACTACTGGCTCTTGTGGAGTATTCTGCATAGGTGATCAGCCTTCCATTGGTACCTGGGGAACCATAGTAGATTGTTCAGTAAGCTAACAGATGCATGACATTGTAATATGGAGTATAGCCCCACTAATTTTGGGCAGGTCACAGACCTAAAAAATCATGCACCTGAATCATAATATTTCATCCTTAGTTTGGCCAATGTTTGTCTTTCAATGCTATCCTTTTTGATTGTAACATGTTGTTAAAGTTCCAAAACTTGTTAAAACGTTCTGCTACACAGTTTTACACTTACAGGTAGCAAGGAATTCTTGGTGCTTTTTAAGGTCTCACATAGTTGTTTGCTAGGCAGGAAGGAAACACCCGTGTTAGACCTACTAACCCGTGTTCTGCATGTGAGCTGCCATGGCTGTGAGCTGCAGCAACCACTGTGCAGTCTTCAGCCACGTGCCGGTCCTGTTCACCAGGAATCCATCCTTCATCTCAAGGTTCAGTAGCTGGTTCTGGAAATAAATACAGAAATGATTACCTGTTGTAAAAATTGTAAAGGTAGTCTCATAGCCTTGTGAGGCTGTAGGCAATCCTTTGTGTCTAGGGCATGGCATTGGAAGGCAAAGCCCATCCCTCTCCTTCCACTGTCTTTTACCGCCCCAACTGACGTCTGGTACCCATTTCACACCTGGGTGGAGTGAGGAAAGTGTATTTGCCAAGGACACAACATCTAACAAGGAATGCGAGTAATCAAACCCATAACCTCTTGATCTAGTGTCCTGTCGTCTTAGCCAATGGGCAATTCAACACAAACATTTGTATGACCATTGCCTTAAAACTTGCAAGGTATTCAACACCATTCTGGAATATCTTATCATTTTAAGATAATTGAACGAAGAATACCAGTGAGCTGAAGAAGACATTATGTTTGTGCAGAAGACATGTAACATGTAACTTCACCCACCTCATAATACTGTATCTGTTCCTTCGATGGTCGTGTCCTCATGTCAGACGGGTGTCCCTCCACCAGGTAGAACAGATCTCTCAACCCACATCTCTGTACATATGGACAGAAACATTCAGTAACCTATCACACTTAGGATGTGTTATACCATTGATTCACAAGTCAAAGTGCGTGTTATTGTATGTGTTGGCTGCATGATATATATTTACTTTCTTTCTTTATTGGCAATGACAACAGATCAATAATTATACACAGGTTATCAAGGCAGTGTTAACTGGTATCAGCTTCATTGATTTTTGTCTCCACGTTTGTATTTGTGGTTACTAGATAACCCACAAATACAAACGTGGAGATAAAAATCAAATAGAGAAATCTACTAAACTACAAGACCTGAAATAAAGATAACATATATTTACCAACTTGTGGCTGTATGTCTGTTAATAATTTAATCAGGTTGGCAAGAAACTGTAAAAAGTTCTTTATTCAACAACCAGGGTTTTCACAACTGATGCTTCGGTGACTGGAGAAACCTGATGGAGGGAAGCAAGGGGCCAGTACCGGGCCTGAGCACATACATGTAGGCAGGCAGGGCTTCAGTGACTGTCCGTCAACTTCTTGTTCACTTCTTATTGCCCTGAACTTAAAAGGCTGAAGAAGATGACATAACATCAGATGTGAAAAAAATAATTAGTTAGATTGTAGCTGTATCATGATTGTGTACCTTCATGGCCTCCACCTGGTTACGGAAGCGTCTGGTGCTCAGGCTGTTCTGTAAGTCATCCCAAGTCTTACGCTCAACTATATGTGGCAGAACCTGGGGGATTAACACAAAATGTGGCATTGAAGCTACAGCAAATCTAGAACATAACTAAGCCTTGGATTCTTCTTTAGAAGCACCTTTGGCCTTTATCATTTAAATCAGGCTCATTAGGTCTAGGAAAAAAAAGGTTGTTTCCAGTTGCAAAACAAAAAGCCTGCTGCATCATTAAAGTAGTAGAAGTAGTAGAAATTGGTTTATTAATAAACCACAGAACAAATCGGCCTTGCAGTAAAAACTGAATTGCGCTGATATCATGTATATCATGAACATGAAAACATCATTGTTGAAAATAACACTGTTATCAACAGTATTCTGATGCATTTCATAGAGTTATTTGTTGAATCATTTTGACTGAAATCCACCAAAAACAGCAAATCCCTCCCTACTAGTAATAGTAAACAGAAATACAACATTAATTTTCCAATGCCTTAAAATTATCGTATCTAAGACAAGTTGCAAACCTGTTCATCATCTGGGCGCACTGCGGCATAGTCCACTCCTGCTGTAGGGGGTAGCAGGATCCAGAGGAAGTCTCCCACAGGCAGGTCCCTGATCTGTGCAGCCACGCCCTGTCTGTGGGCCAGGGCTGCCATCCGCTCACACAGAGGCTCCTTAGAATCCACCAACAGGCACACACGCCGGGAACCACACTGGGTCCTGAAAAACAAGGGCCAACATCAATTTCACAGTGAGTCACAAAGATATCCAAATTTTCCAACGTTTGAAGAAAAACACTTTCTGCATGTTTCCACTCAAAGAAAAACACAGATTTCAGACTTCTTGGAACTTCAGAAGTGTTTTGAGTTTATATATTGAATTACATTATAGAATTGATTATTACTCATACCATTGTATGACGTGATTTACTCTGGTACACCATGCTTTATATTTCATACCATGATTACACAGTAGTACACATTCCTAGTGACCTCATACCACATCTTACCACCCATGCCAGTTCAAAACCCAGTGTGTTGCTCAAAACAATAGTTTGGTCCTGGGAGTAAAAAAAATATGTCTGCCTTCAGAGTCAGGTAATATGTGATCCCATACATTAATAGCAGTAGCATCACATCTACTGACCCTCCTAGTTGAGGTACTTTTGGTACCCTGTTCACATTTAGAAGGTCTTCCACTGCCTGGTGGAACTCTGTGCACTTCTGAGCCAAGGTCCTTCCAGGCTGCAACAGGGAAAATCTGCAAAACACATAATCACAGAACATAATCATTATGTTCTTGGTAGCTCTTTTTCTGTTACATTTTATATGATTTTGCAGTGACATAAATAGCTCTTTATGAATGAAAAAATAAGATAGGAGTGGCAAATACCAGTTGAAAGAAATCTGATCCAAAAATGAATGTCATTGTATTGGAACTGCATTGTATGATCACAGAAAAAAACCCAATTGAATTACATTATAGAATGGATCGTTGGGAAGCACAGCAGATCAATCCACACTGATTTAGACATTCAAGGTAACTATGTACACCATAGCTGAAGCATGAAAAACTAACCTGGCATTTTCTCCAGCCTCTCTCTGAACAAAACCGTTGATTTGTAACGTGTTCTGCATGTTGTCAAACCCACCAAAAAATTTCCCTACAAAAAATGAAGAAATGAATTTATTTATTTATGAAGATTTACTACATTTGTGGAACGATTGACATAACAGGTGACTATCACCTTTTCAAGATGTCAAGCCTGAGACCAGACTGTAAGGTTTGAATCATTCACACCGGGAAGGTCCCCTACTCTAAGATAAGTGTGGTGGGATCTTTAACGTGCGTGTGGTGTGGCTCTTCCAACCAAACATGGGGTGGCTCTCCCAAACACAGGGATTTAACCTTTTGCACACTGAAGTGCTTTTTTTGCCACCAATTCTTCATTGTTATGGGGTTATGCAGCAAGGTTAAGAAATGTTGAAGATGTACAAAATGTACAAGTCTACCTGCTGCCCTGTCCGACAAGTCCGTGTCTGTGAAGACCTGGGCTCGAGACTTGATTTCATCAGCTGTCATACTCATCACCTGGGGGACCTGACTCAAGCCTCTGGGAACGGAAAAAAAAAGTAAGAATTTGTCAACACATTATACAAAATGCACTCTTGAAAAACACTTTGTTGACTTTGTCCAAATTCTACTTAAAGAATTCTGTTAGGTACTTCTGAAAGGTATTACATGTAGTACTGATTCAATTAATTTGGTGACAAAGTACATAGCCAAAGAATGATGGTGGATACTGTCTAAGAACTTTTGCTTGAAGTTGTGTAAGTTGTGTGTATCAGTTTAAATCCTCCTTTTTACTGTATATAAAATGTGTATGTAAAGTGTAGTATGAAGTTAAATTATTGACTTCTACATGTTAGGTTTTCCTAGTTTATAGAAAAGCCGTATAACGAAATTGACCTACTTGAAAAGAGCCACCAACATTGCAAATGGTGCTTTGTATGCCTTGGGGGTGTAAGACTTTGCAGCCTTAGGGGCTTCTTCAATACCTATATGTACAAAATGAAGGTAAGAATTATGACAGGTAGTTAGATGATGATGATGATGATCTTCATCATATAACAAAAGATGTGATGAAACAATGTACATAGACAATATATTTGTATATATCGTAAGGCACAATATATTTGTATATATCATAAGGCACAACTTACATGAAATTTGCCTATGCTTGCAAGCTAGGATTTAATTTCATGGTAGGAGAGCGGATACAACAATTGTAGTAGCACAATGTGAAACAGAGTACTTGTTGTTTCAGTGTCATGATTCTACTGTGGGAAGGTCACCACAAAAATACAACCAACATAAATATTAAAACGTTTGCAGTTAGTGAGTTACTAAAAGAAAGACATTGGCAGTTTAAAAAATGTAATCTCACTTTGATTAACCAACTGGCATCCAATAGAGCATGGGTATCTACTGTTAGTTACTGTAAGTTACTGTAACAAACTGAAACAAACTATAAGATAAATGCTGAGACCTTGGATGTTGTGATGTCTCCTGGCCCTTCCTTGGTGTAACCTGTCACAGCATGGCTGACACAGCACCAGTCCCCCTTCACACTGTATGGGTCATATGGAAGAAAATTACTAGCACATGTATATACAATACTGCACATAGCATGTACATGTTGGAGATCACAGTGAAATGTGTGTTTTTCTGTATCTGTATCTGTATCTTTATCTGTATTGGTATAGCCAATATAACCACCCTTCGGAGTGACACACCAGCTTCGCAGGCACGTGACACGGCGGCAGCTGGCTATATCACACCGAACGACCACTTTGCAGTCTATACCTGTAGAAGAAAAGAGAAAAACTCCAACCTGGGCACAGTATTTTGTGGCATCCTCTGCCTCACAGTCATCACATGGTCTGGGCCTGTTCTGTCTCCTCCTCCCACCATTCCTGTTGTTGTTGTTATTTCCTCTAGCTCCTGCAGCCTGTGTGGCTGGACCACCGTTGCCTGGGCCAGCATGAACAGGTCCATCTCCTGGTTCTGGGGCTAGATACATGTAGATGGGAGGCAAAAACTTACACATTGATAATATTCACTCAAATAACTCAAGTGCAACATTGCATTCTTAAATGTATTGGAAATATATGATCAATTAAAAACAGGACAATAACTATTATGACACTGACTTGAGTGGAATGAAAAAT
>NW_017803887.1:798529-808911 GCF_001625305.1 Branchiostoma belcheri
GACGATATTCCGTCTAAATCGTCCAAAACGGACGTGATTGCAAGGTCAACATCAACCTCCGTGAGCTGAGCGGCTTGTGCGTCAGCCATGTTGATGATTTATCGCGGAAAGACTGACTACGGCTATATCATGTGCGCTTTAGCGTTCGGTTCGCCGTCGGACATGTTGATGATAAGGCGTTCGGACGTTCGAACGGACGCTAACGTCGCCGTTCGGACATCCGAACAGCCCTTACCTAATATGTACACACCCAAAAAAAGGCTTAGACGAGTAGGACCAATCAGCGCGCTCGTTCAAAATCTGAACGAATATTTAGACTCCAGACGCTACATATGTGTGCAAGTCCAGACCCAGTTATAGAGTTTGCGAATATACTACTGGGGATGGTACCCAGGCTAAAATTGAATACCACTCAGTGGATGATTTTGAACTGATACCAGCCTTCTAACCTCAACGGACCAATCCATTATGGATTATACCAACAGAAAAAAAGAGAAAAACTCCAACCTGGGCACAGTATTTTGTGGCATCCTCTGCCTCACAGTCATCACATGGTCTGGGCCTGTTCTGTCTCCTCCTCCCACCATTCCTGTTGTTGTTGTTATTTCCTCTAGCTCCTGCAGCCTGTGTGGCTGGAACACCGTTGCCTGGGCCAGCATGAACAGGTCCATCTCCTGGTTCTGGGGCTAGATACATGTAGATGGGAGGCAAAAACTTACACATTGATAATATTCACTCAAATAACTCAAGTGCAACATTGCATTCTTAAATGTATTGGAAATATATGATCAATTAAAAACAGGACAATAACTATTATGACACTGACTTGAGTGGAATGAAAAATACACAATGTATGAAGATAGAACTTACATACAAATTGACAAAATTAATATAATTTTTATGTACTGTAAATATGGAAATTTTTGCTACGTTTTCGCAGTGATGTCTAACTGTGACTAATTGCGAGCATATGTCCTGTCTTCCACTGCGTTACAGTACTGCCAAATTGTCTTAACTACAATTACATGTACATCAAAACCCACATCAAAACCCAAAGTCTTCTTTTTTCTTATCACTGTAGACAGGTATTATAGGCTGAATTAACATGCGGTTCCAGATGTCTTACTGAGGGACGACTGTGTGTGCGAGATGTCCGTTATCTTGAGGAATGAATCCACTCTACTATATACTGTAGACTGTATTCTACACATACCATTTGGATCCCTAAAACCAAGTTTGACTGCGTGACGGTGTACAAATGATGCCAACGGGTCCCTCCTGTGGACGTCAATGTTCTGGAACTCTTCCTGAAGCTCCTGTAACGCTGTCCGTGTAATCTCACTCATGTGGACAGGCTTACGGCCGTTGGTCTGTAGGCACGTCCACAGGTCTTGTAATGTCGGCAAGTGTGGAGGCTGGTGTCTCTCAAAACTTTGGGAGAAGGATGAGATTATTTCTTTACATGCACCAATTAAACTGGGTATGTGCAGTGTGATGTACATTTGTGTATTGTGTGTACTGGTAATTTGTAAAAGTTGAAGAATTGTGGCGCAAAGAAGGCTATGGGACTTGTCACTACATTTACCTTTATACATGTACTGTAATTCACTTGATGTTCATGATAGCAAAAGTTCACGATCTGAGAAAAATGGAGGTCTTCGCGGAACTATATATTCAAGGTGGTGGCAGGTGCAGAAAGGAGAAAGTTGCAGAAGTGACCGCCAAAACCGTGAACATAAAAGTACCGTATACATTGTACATAAAAATGAAAAACTTATCTGGATATCTACCTGTTACTGTTGAAGAGCACCCCCAGTGCTGCTGCCCTGTTTAGGATGGACTGGTGAGCCCAGTTAACTAACTATTAACTTATTAACTAACTAACACAGCCCTACCTGTTGCTGTTGAAGAGCACCCCCAGTGCTGCTGCCCTGTTGAGGATAGACTGGTGAGTCCAGTTAACTATCTAGTATCTATAACTATTAACTTATTAACCTATTATTAACTTATTAACTAACTAATACAGCCCTACCTGTTGCTGTTGAAGAGCACCCCTAGTGCTGCAGCCCTGTTGAGGATAGACTGGTGAGTCCAGTTAACTAACTATTAACTAAACTTATTAACCTATTATTAACTTATTAACTAACTACCACAGCCTACCTGTTACTGTTGAAGAGCACCCCCAGTGCTGCTGCCCTGTTGAGGATAGACTGGTGCGTCCAGCGCTGCTTCTTCTGGTCCGTTGGGTTGTTGGCTGCCTCCTGCTCCACGGCTCGCAGCCGCACGTACATGCACGCCGCCCAGAACGGGTTACTGCAGCTCTCCAGAACTGTGCCGTCTTGCAGGTTCGAGTACGCAACAGACCTTATGAAAAAATCAAAGCTTTTTTCTTAGTGATCTTGTAAATTCGAGGGGATTCGTTCCTCAGCTAACCGAGATCTTGCACAGCAGTCGTCCCTCAGCAAGACATCTGGAGCTGCATAGTTCCTGTTTACTACTTAGAACTTTCATTCAGTCTTTTTCTTTGTGATCTTGATTGCATTTGCTGTAATTTCTGATTTTTATGTTTACCTTAAAGTTCAGTGTATGAAAACCTTGTTTTTGCTCTGTTTCTTCTTCTCGAAATAAATAAGGTCAACGACCTGAACCAGATGTCTCTAAGTCTAACCATGGTAACTAGTGTTGGGTTACATCTAGCCGTGGACGACTCTGTAACCTTTTTTGCATGATAATGCCAGGTATTATCATGCAAAAAGGGTTACAGAGTCGTCCACGGCTAGGTTACATCATGTTGCAATTTTATAGCAGGAGGGATTACTAGTATGTCACCATACATTTGCATATATGAATGATGGCCGTATGCAAATGTTACCTTTCTAGTTTTATGGTGTTTTTATTGTTCATTGTTTCTACGGTCACTTCTGACCCGAGAACTTACCATTTATCAAATCATTTGTCATCAATGCCTTTGTCTAAGTTGACTGACAATATCCTACATAGTACAATAGAAGCTGCCATCAACAAAATGCTTCTTCAGATTTCACAATTCTGACATGATACTACAACAAGACTTACCTGTCCTCATCCAGTAACTGGTTATTGTAGTAGAGCTCATCTAACTTGCAGTTGATCCGTCTTTTCACAGTCTGCAAACATCACAAAGGATTAAAAATCAGAATCACAAACGATTAATTAGACTGCAATTAACTGTTTTGTGATTCTAATTTAGAGTAATTGTAATTCATGATTTGTGGAACAACAATTGCCATTAACTTGTGGGTGTAAAATTCTTTTCATTTAAAGTTTTACTGTACGAAAATGATTTTAAAGGTTTCAACTCTCCATATGATGGAGAACGCTTTCTAATTGTACAACAACTACTACAACAACAACAACGTAAACCCCGCCCCCTTGGGACTTTGGACTTGGTTTCAGTTGTTGTTGTTGCATAAGGCAAGAACCAAACAGGTTTGCAAGAACGAAACGCAAAATTAAAAGACGACGATACCTCCACTTCTTTTACACCTTCCTAAGAACAACACCTTGAACAAAGATGTGATATCGGGGTTCCAAGAAATGGTTCCAAGAAATAATAATAAATTTTTCGGAAGAAAACGCGCCATCTATATAAAGACGCTAGCACCTCTTCAAGGATCCTCACCTCTCTGACGTGTTTAATCAGCACATCGCCGGGATTGTCCACGTCTACGAACGGAAGGGGATTCTCTGCTGTCTTAGGATCGTACCGCCCCTTGTTTCGGACGTAAATACGCACCATTTTGGCGCAAACTTTCACTTTTATTTACAGACGACACCGAGAGTATCATTCAAGATGGCGCCCATACTTCCCGCCAATCACGTGGTCGTTCAGGTTAGTTTTGATTGGCCGAAATGCACCAAGGATGAGTCCATATTCAATACAGGAAAGAAAAGAAAGAATAACATATTCGGATTTAAAAGAAAAAGATTTTTCTTACAATATTTTCACAAAATGCAATTGAATAACCTTTATAAATATATAGTAACTTTTACTCTGTATTCGTTTAGCTTTTGAAGGAAGGAATAGCTGTAAACTATTCCTTCAATCACAAAAGTTACCCTGTAAGTTTAGTGAACTATTCCAGAATTTGACTCTTTTTGACCTGGTACTTGCAATATTTCATTCAACATCAAAACACTGAGTTTATGACATCCTTGTGTAAATGTAACGTTATATACAGGTTCATGCAGTCCATCTACGACCAGTGTCCACTCTCAACTCCAAGGATGAACAGTTCACATGATGGGGAAAGCAAAAATGTAGACAGAAAAGTAGATATTGTAAGCCTTTTACTAGTTTAAGTTTATTTACTTTGGTTGTTTAGCCTTTAGTTTATTTGAACAGGGACATTTATATGTTTTGATTTTTTTCATTGTTGATGACTGTTTATTGCTCTAAAGAAATTTCCTTACTATAAAAAATATTGAATTGTATGTCCTTGCTCTAATTCTGAATAATGTTTATGTTATGTTATAACATTATCAATATCATATAATCATATAACGTTAACTTATAGCATTATAGTTTTCAACTATTGAGAATTCACATTCAGCAATAGAATATTCTCTCCAACCAAGGACATTATATAGAATGTATAAAATTGTCCTTCCTCAAACCAAGGACATTATACACCATTATATTATTGCTCCAACTGAATATTCAATGTGGCAAACAGTGCCCTATAATTATCTCTGATGTCACCGCTGTATATAATTGGTATAATTAGCACACAGCCTGGGCGATAATTGGTCAGCCTTTATCTCCCTATGCCCTTATATGGGTAAGCCATGATTATCAGCCCACTAGTGCAGCAGGTTTTGCAGGGGCCCCTGGGTGTTGTTGATAACAACCATATCAGTTTATCAGGGTATTGGATTCCTGCCAAGTCTCTTTCCACCCAGAATTTGGACTTTTTGCTTTTGAGAGAACCCTATTTGGCCCAAGGATTCAGAGATCTCAATACAGTAGGTATAAATGTTTTGTTATATGGATAGATATCTAATTGTTTATCACCTTGTATGTATAAATTCGTATAACATTGCAGGGCCCTGGCCTCAGTATGGGTTTTTCTTTCAGCTATAGTAGTACTGCACCAAATGGTTCCCAACATTGTAAGTTGTACTACTACTTACTAGTACCTGGATTTGTTTAAATGCAAAATTAACAGTGCTGTTCATTTTTTGTTCTTGTATAAAGCCAACTAAATTTTCAGTATAAAAATTATCAAGATTATGATCTTGTATATTTAGTACTTGGAAATCCAGTGTCCTTTGTTTTATTGTTTGTTTGGGGTTGTGTACTTAGGTGGTACTTGAGTAACGTTATATAGGATACGAATCTAGGATGTATATATTTGTTGTGATATAATATATCATATATGATATATTTCATTTTAAGCTTTAAATTTGAAGACAATTTTTATTTATAGTGATTTGAAATTGACTCAAGAATATATATAGTGTACATTCCCTTTCTGTACCGATAACTCACTGCTTTCTGTACTAATAATCTCACTGCTTTAGTTTGATGATTAACAGTACAGATGAAATATATATTCATATCTAATAAATAATACACATAACTTAAATTTGGCTCACAGCTCCTATCGGGGAAACAGGATGAGTAGACTTCGCCTTGTGCCTCTTGGATCCCGTTCCTAGTATTACATGTAGCTACAGCTATGTATGACATATTGTATAAAGTATGTATAACATATGTGGACATTTTATATTTGCATTGTGATAAATTTTATCACCATTATATGTTTTCGAACACCTGCAGCCTTAGCTGTGTCAGGAGGAGACCCTGTAATTAGGAGGAAGTAACCAGTTTTAATTGAAATATTGAGAAATATGGTAAGATTTTTAAATACTATTAAACTATATTTTTCATCTTATATGTAGCTTATTACTGGCTGCATGACTATTTACGAAATGGGATATAGTGCTGCGCAGGACCTCTATGTTGTGACCACAATTTCATGCTAATGTGATTACATGCATGATTTGCAATGTACTAGTAGTAAGTTGCAATGCAACGACTGAAATGTTTCAACCATGCATGATAAATTAACCTGATTCTTTTCCATTCTACCGGAAAATCAAGCCCCTACAAAATAGATGAATTCATACTTGTACATTGACGGGATATTGCAAATGCTATCTTTTTACTTACACGTATGGATGAAATGATATATCCAATGACTTGTGACAATGAAGTTAAATTTTTGCAGTCTGACAATTTTCCTTTTCTCTGTCAGGCTGAGACAATGGATCACAGCCGCCACCTGAGCAGGCTATACAAGTGTGCGGAGTGTGAGTTCACGGTCAGCCACGAGCTCATGGTGTATGTCCTACGCCACTTCTTCCGCTGCACTTCAAACAAGTACGTGGACGAACTCGAGGTGTGGTCCCCTCCCCATCTCAAGATAAACGGCACGGTGAAGAGCGCGGGTCCGTCCGAGAACGCCGCCCGAGAACGCTGTTCCGCCACGAGGGAAGAGAAAGAAGACAGCAGAACATTCGCAAACACTCCCGATCGGAGAAGAGGGAGTACTGAAGATAGCAGAACATTTGCAAACACTCCCGACCAGAGAAGAGGGAGTACTGAAGATAGCAGAACATTTGCAAACACTCCCGACCAGAGAAGAGGGAGTGAAGACAGCAGAACATTTGCAAACACTCCCAATCGAAGAAGAGGGAGTGAAGACAGCAGAATATTCGCAAATACTCCCGACCAGAGAAGAGGGAGTGAAGACAGCAGATCGTTGCACTCCTCCCATTCATCCACAAGGCAGGAGGAAGAAAGCACAGCATTCGCAAACACTCATAGTCATACCCACAAAGGGGTGAGTGAAGATAGCAGAACATTGCACTTCTCCAACATTCACAACCAAAGAGGGAGCCAAAACATCAGTGCTGCACCCAGCTATGGAGGAGACAGAGCTACCAGTATTGACATCTGCAAACGAACTGAAATTGAAGATGTGACACCTGTAGTGCAGGTTTCAGGCATGGCAGTGTCCCCCATGGTATGGATGGTACAACCCAACACAACTTCACAACTACAGACGTGGGCTAAAACATCTCCTACTGTTCCTTCACATGCCGTTCTTCAGAAAGACATAGTTCTTGAAGGAAATGGCCAAGGAAGGCAACAGAGCAACCAAGGTGAGAGAAGACAGACTCCATGTAACAGTGAAACCGAGGTGGGAGAAATTTGTGAAGAAGAAGATGAAAATGAGGAAGGTAAGCACAAATTAGTATTTCTATGGTGAGGAAAAATTTGTTCTTCAATTGTATCCTCATGACTTGGAATAAAATCTGCTGAATGTGTTATTATACATGTCAAAATGTTAGTTCTAGTAGTAAATTAAGAACTTAAAGAAACTACTAGTATGTTTCAGAGCTGTTTAATACCTCTGACTCTAGCTTAAGAAAATTAAGTCACAATATTATAACTAATCCAGCTTTGAGCTCAACTTGAATGCTTACCTGTTAATTTGTGTAATACTTAGTTTTTAAATTAGTACATGTACTAAACTACTACTACTACTACTTGAAACTAAAGTGTGTTTCAGTGCAGCTTGTCTAACCATTGACTCTTTTACAGTCACAATGACTGCAGCTTATATACATGTATATTATTACCTTTATTCCAGGTATTGGGCTCAACTTGAGCTGCTCCCCAGTTCCACTGTGTAATACTGGAGACACCGGTGACCAGATTGTAACCATGGTAACCACTCCACCAATCACAAGCCTGACACAGACTCCCAGCATGCCTCAGCAGCTGCGACACCCGTCTTTCGATCCGCCTGTTGACAGAATGAGGCGAGGCAGACCACAGAAACCCCCCTATAGTACAAACACAAGTGTGGCTGATATGGAGCAGCCAAAAAACACCAAGAGAATGAACAGGTAATGTCTCACGCACGCACGCATGCTCACGTACGCACTCACTCACTCACGCTCGCTCGCTCGCTCGCTCACTCACTCACTCACTCACTCACTCACTCACTCACCAACCTACCAACCAACCAACTATCCGACCATTTGCTTGTTAAGTACTGTATGTTTAACCACGCAGGATATATTGCTTTTTCTCAGTTTCCTCTTCTTCTCCAACAAGTAAGGTCAATGACCTGAACCTGACCAGACATCTGTCACCATGGTTGTTGGGTCTTGTTGCAATTTCATAGCAGAAGGGATTTAGACTCCTGTCATCACATATACGAATGTGTTTGAGTAAGAATTAACAGAGCCAGACCATAGTGAAAGTAAACATTATGCATTAATGTTGCTTTGAAAATGTTACCTTTCTCAAGTTTCTGGTTTTCAACATTGTTTCTTGCTGACAGGTGGGCAGTTCGAGTGTTGAACACCTGGGCAAACAAGCGGAACGGAGAAGCGACGGCCTCGTCGAGCGGCCAGGACCTGAAGCCCGTCCCGACCGACTGGGTCGCCATGACAGTGGAACAGCTGGACCATTGGCTAAGCCAGTTTGTTAGCGAAGTGCGGAGGGATGATGGACAGTACTACCCTTACAACACTCTGTACCTCATGCTGACTGGGATCAACAGGTGTGTGCATGGTCAGAGGTAGCATGTCAGCAGAACGTAATGCGCCTGCGCAAAACCCCCATTTTCATGGTTTTCGTCAGATTTTTGGTCAATATTGCAACAGAATTTTGCCTGATGCAGAGGATATCTTTTCCGACATTACATTTGGAAACTACAGACAGAGTGTTAACCTTATGTGCGCAAATCGACCTTATATGAGACATTCTGCTGAAGTTCTATGCACAATAAATTACGGGTTGTACACAGGTGCAGTACATTCTGCCGATGTGCTTTCAGAGGGTATCCCACTGTGTACATATAGTCAAATCCAGTCAGTCAACCACCTGTTGCACATGACTGTCAGTGACTGACAGCCAGCCACCTCCAGTCTTATGCCACATACATTATAAGAGTCCCATCCAATTTTACAGACTATCTGTTAAGACCCTCTGCAATTACTGAAGTCCAAACAGCACTCTATGCTAAATTCAGGAGAGCCACCTATATTGTACATCATGTAAATCATTTGCATTAAATCAGGAAGTGAATGCTACACTGCTTAATTACATACAATTAAAATTTTTGCCACTTAATGCTACAAATTACATGAAATTAAGTAGCTTTCCCTACAATTTTTGGGCATCCAAATGGCTGGCTACAGTGTATGCAGGCCCCTGTAACTTAGCCACCTTTTTCTTGCCACCCACAGGTATCTGCGGAATGACTGTGAAGTGAATGCTACCCTTTACATGAGTTTCAAATTTTTGCCGTTTCCTATGAATTATAGACAAATTAAATAGCTTTCCCAACAGCATACAGAAAATGGCATGCAGGCAACCTTTTTTTCCCCACCACAGGTATCTGCGGAATGATTGTAGGAAGGACGTCAACATTCTGGCCAAAGATGACGGCAGATTCCTCCAACTGCGACAGGCCATGGAGACGCAGAAGAAATCTCTGATTGAACTCGGTGTCGGCATGCAGGAGAAGAGACGCCACGACATGGAGCTTTTTCCTCACGGCATCGAAGCTCGCCTGTGGGAGTCCAAGGTGTTTGTTTGTTTGTATAAAATTAAAACTTTTGGTCCAACACAAAAAATTCTCTCACCTAGAGCTTTCAGCCAGTCACTCTGGTCTTCCTCAGTAGACTGACCCAGCGAGGCTTGTCACGTGGCTTCACTACTATCAAAGAAAACTTGTATTATCAACATTAAACAGCATTACAATTTACATACAAAAAGTTAGGCTAAATATTCATTTGCTAGGTTTTGAAGAGTTTGATACACCTTTAACATCAATCAATTAATCAATTAATAACAGTATTACATTAAACATTTTAACCAAAAAAATTCATGTACATGTACTAGATGCCTGAGATGTCAGAGGTCACGAATTTCTACAAAGGTATATACAAAAGGTTAACACCATAAGTAAAATTGGAGTATATCTGTTTTTATGTTTTTTAGGTGTTCAGCCTTGAGAAGGACCTGAGCATCTCCTACGCGGTGTTCTACTACACGACAAAGTTGTTCGGCGTTAGCAGTGGCGAAGAACATCACAGTCTTGTTGCAGAACAGTTCTCTGTCGGCTGTGACCACATGGGGAAGTTCGTGTCATTCAACCGACTCGGAAAGAAGAGCAAGACGACTAAAGCGTACGCAGTCCCGTCGGACCCGTACTGTCCGGTACTCTTGTACGAGGTCTACCTGGGGTATATCCCACCGATTGGTCCTTTCTACAGGAGGCTTCAGAGGGATCCGGAGGGTAGACTGTACTTCGGAC
>NW_017803887.1:808931-819964 GCF_001625305.1 Branchiostoma belcheri
CTAGGTGAGAGAATTTTTTGTGTTGGACCAAAAGTTTTAACTTTAAACATGTAACTACCAAGTGAACACAGATGAACTTTCATGATTGTTTGTTTGTTTGTTGGTTTATTTAAGGAATCTCCAATTGGAGCATGTCTGTTTTTATGTGTCTTTTAGGTGTTCAGCCTCGAGAAAGACCTAAGCATCTCCTACGCGGTGTTCTACTACACGACAAAGTTGTTCGGCGTTAGCAGTGGCGAGGAACATCACAGTCTTGTTGCAGAACAGTTCTCTGTCGGCTGTGACCACATGGGGAAGTTCGTATCCTTCAACCGACTCGGAAAAAAGAGCAAGACGACTAAAGCGTACGCAGTCCCGTCGGACCCGTACTGTCCCGTACTCTTGTACGAGGTCTACCTGGGGTATATCCCACCGATTGGTCCATTCTACAGGAGGCTTCAGAGGGATCCGGAGGGTAGACTGTACTTCGGACCGCCCGTAGGGAAAAACTCGCTGGCAACTTATCTCAATAATATCAAGAGGCTTGCAGTATTGAACACTCAGGTACATGTAAGGCTCTGTATTGGTATAGCCAGTATAACTACCCTTCGGCATAACACACCAGCTTTGCAGGCATGCGGCATGGTGGCAGCTGGCTACGTTACCGATCGACTTGTTACACCTAACCAAGGTTCAAGTTTAAAATAGAACTAACAGTTATATTGGATCAGGTTGATACATCATTCTATAGATATGAATTTTATGCATAAATAGCTGACACCGTCACTCTACATTGTCAGTTGTCAAAAAAAAAAAAATTATAACGTTGACCTGACTTTTCTTATGTGTTTACAGGTTAACCAAGGAGCCTGCTCAACAGGGCCCCACCCTATAGGACCTAATCCTACTGGGCCACACCCTACCGTATCACACCCTATAGGACCCCACCCTATAGCGCCCCACCCCACCTGTAGCACAGTACCAGACCTGAGCCTAGAGAACAGCCCTGCTACATCTTCCTCAGATTCAGGCGAGGCGGCTAAGAGGCACCACAGTCAGTCGATGGACGCCTCGGAATGCAGCACAGAGCCGTCACCAAAAAGGATTCACACATGGAACTTTGACCCGACTCTGTCTTCCTACACACCACTCAACCAGTCTTGACCAGTTTGATTGTGTACAAGTCATTGTAAATATCTATGTGTGTATTTGTTTACATTATATTATACGTTTAATGTGCGGCGTAGACTGGTTAAGGTTCAAAAGATCAAAAGTTCACAGGTTTGATCCTTGGCAGTTCTTGACGTTCAAATTTGGTGTAGAATATGTACATGTACCTGACTTTGGTTGGGGAGGTAAAAGGCAGTGGAAGGAAAGGGATGGGCTGACCACATTCCAATACCATGCTCTAGACCCACTAGCCCTACTGCATGAAAAGGCTATGGGACTATCCGTACTTACCTACCTTGGCAAATGTGTAATTGATACATAATTACACTAATTATAGCTTATACTGTTTGAGATTTGATAGTGTGTACATTGTAGCTTATACATGTAATATACAAATTTGTGTAAAAACTTCACAACACAAACTTCATGTATTACCGATATCTAGAAGTTAGTAATGTTACCTAGGGCTTTGTGCAAATAACATTTCATTGCATCTTGTAATGTGGATGATGCTGTAAATAAAGGTTGGTGCTGTGTTGAACTGTGCCTTTGTGACTCTGAAACTACACTATACTGAGTTTAGCAAGCATGGTGACACTACATGACAACTTAGTCAAGTGTATTTTTCAAAAGTTTTTTTTATTGTTGCAGGAACAGTAATCTATTTACATGATGTAAAACCAATAACCTATAATTCTAAAGTAGTGCAGACACTGAGGTAGGGTGTTAAACATTAACTGCCCAGTACTTTTTTTCTCAACAATGACTTTTTAATATATATTTTACAAGTCCAGAGGCTTTTTTCCAACATTTTAATTATCAATCAATTCTTGCTCTGCTATAGTCATTTTTCGTCTTTCCAGTCTATTTTTTGCAGACATTATTGTGAATTAATTATCTATTTGCCTGCTATTTCTAATGGCAATGTTTTTGTTGCTGGTTGCCTAATATGTATATCATGTCTTGTAACGGTTTATTTTAGAAATTTTTTTGTACTCTTGCATCAGATTTGAAGTCTGCTGACGTTGCCATACATAAAATTTCTTTCTGTGAACTTAATAACAAAACAGTATGTGCTATAGGAACCGTTGGAAAATATATTTCTAAATGCTAACTTATCCTTTTTAGAAAAGAATATCATAATTCACTATGAAGACAAGACTGTGCAGTTCCTTTTAGTTTTCATTTTGATTCATACAAATAACAACTTTCAGTTCAATTAGAGGCATTGAGCTGAAAAATGACCTCATTTGAGTGCCAAGCTCCTTTTGTGTTTTGCTATAACCTGAGACCAATATTGTTTGTTTTAGTGCCCAAACATACAGTCATACAAACTGTATGAACAGCTCCAAGATATTTCTTAATTACTAAATTTGTTTTGAGGTAACCAGCGGTCATAGTTGCTGTTCTACATTAAGTTAAAACACACCCGAAAGCTTTCCAGAGTAGCTAACTTTTTGTTGTGTGTTTGGTTATAAATATTTGTCAAAAGCACATCTGTTGTGCCTTCAAACATGGCAGTATTTTTGGCAACGCCTCATGAGCAGAGCCGTAAAAACTTGTAACAGGTCTTCAGAAAAGATGTAACATGAAACCCTGACAGTCTTATTATGTTACAATAAATTATCTCCAAGCAGATGTTGTGGATTTAGTTGGAAGATTTTGCTGGTGTCTCCATTTCTTAATATTTACAAATGAAGTGACACTGGAAAATTTGAATTAAAACTGATAGAAAGGTGTTAGTATAGTATGAACACAACATCTGCTTGGAGATTAGCTAACTTGCTAGATATTATTAGTGTTACAGTACATCATAACATTTTTACAGTACAAGAAACAAACTTTTGCACTACTTTCTCACTACAAAACTGTGACTATATCTAGCAAAAATGCATACATTTGTATACATAATATACAGACCGACCACCTCCAAGCTGTATTCATTTGTACACACAATATGAGTACTGGAATCCTGTTGGCAATGTGCATGTGCAAAATGGCACGTCTGTACAGATTCTTCTGACAATATGACAACCAAGTTCTCAAAAACTGTTTGTCACAAGATAATGTAGACTACAAGTACAAACTTGGCCTAAATTGGAACTTTCTTTCAAACACTGCGATCTTAATTTTTTCCAAAATGTGGGTTATGAGAGTTGACTGCTGAGCTTCTGCAAGATTTGTAGACTTTCTGTTTGGAGTGAAATTTTATACATTTTCCGATAGGCCTGATCACAAATGGTGCAAAGTTGCTCACTGGGACAAAACTAACATGATCATGAAATACAGTCACAGTCTGACTCAGTTTTACAGTTTTGAGGTAATATTTGAACAGACTTACTGTTCGGGAAAAAGATCTAGGAAACATTTAAACTTCCCTGGCAAAGATTTTAAGTCTAGTGGACTGATTTGCATTGTTATAAAGCCCTGAATTTGCTACCATATAATGTTACCTGTATGGATGGAAGTAAAGGTACCTATAGTCGCTGTACAAGGTAAGTAATAAAAATTACTTTAAAAGTTTACTTTACATACTATTAGTGACCTCTTCCTGAAGTATCTATTTTGGAGTATTGTTTGTTTGTTTGTTATGGAATTTTCCTCTAGTAGTCAGGTACAAGAGGTGTACAATGTTTACAACAAAATACCGAAAACTATCTAAATTTCTACAAGTTAAAACTACACTACTTCGGTGAAGGTTAGACATCCAGGTAATAAGATACGCCCAAAACAATTACTCAAGCAACTGGATGTTTTCAAAATCATATCCAGTTGCTTGAGTAACTGTTATTAATATGGCTTAAAACTACAGTCTAGGTAGGAGCGTTTGGTACTTTCACATCTCAAACTTACACTGAATATTTCAATCAGAGATGATGTTTTGATTCTGTAAATGTTTCCACTGTAAAATGGTGGAGATCCAATGTAACAAAAACAGAACTGTGTTCACATTTTCCAGCTCAATGACATTATGTACATCTATAAGTTTTTATCTATTAATACTTCAGGTGGGTTCATCAAGTACTATGTACATATTTTGCTACATTAATTTGAAGTAAAGGTATAAAACCCTGATTGGTTGGGTAGGAAAATTTTCATCCATACTTAATAAATATCTCTTCAACTACCTAGTAATGCCACCAGTTTTAGTTGAAATCTTATTATAATAGGTAATAATAAATACATGTACATTTGCAACCATCATTTTCATGATGACAGCACATTTTCTTGGAGGTTGGCATATCAAATTTCCACAATGTCTACATGGCATACTGTGATACTCGTATCTTCAGGGTCATTTGTAGGAAAATTACAATAAATCAGTACATAGGGAAGGAATGGATAAAGGCCTACTAGTAGGCAAACTCTTTTTGTTAGTCCTATGAAAAAATAATTCAAGATTGTAATAGGAAACACAAAATTAACTGCCCTGGACCCTATCACACTTACTTGTTACAATCTATGTACATATAGAATACAACACGGGGTATTCCGTATCGCCCGAGGTATCGGCCCGACCGCGGGAGGGCTGGGACCGAGGGCGATGCGGAATACACCGTGTTGTATTTTATTTATGTCATACCCACCCAAGAAAACACGCCTTTCAATGCAAGATGAGCCAAAAGTTGGTGCCACTGAACCCTAAAATGTAACAACATCAATTCCAACGTTCGGATTCTGTATTCGAATTTTCAAAAGGGGCGCACGCGGTTAGGGCGAAACGTAAAGTACGGCCCGGTCCGGAACCCGTTATCGAACGTTATCGTGGCCCGGGTATGATATAAATACATGTATATTACATGTAATAATACTGTTAACCTCCATCAACATTCACCTGTCTGGTTACATATATCTGCCACTTTCATAAACAGTGTTTCAGAGATCTCTAGTGCAGCACCCCCAGATATGCAGTTAAATATACATGTACTGGAGTGCATTGTACTGAGGGAGGTTGTATTAGAGATCTCTTTGTATGCCTTTTTTCAGGGTTGAGTGAATAAGCCTGGTTACCAAACCTATCATAGCTCCTGAGTCATAGCCTCTACCAGGCTTGGGGAGGCGGCTGGAAAGAGTAGAAGCCGCAAAATGTTCTCTCAACGGAGAAACTCCCTTGGCATGCTTATCTCTCTATTAGGCCAATTTCTACTCTTTCCAGCCGCCTCCCCAAACCTGGTAGAGGCTACCTGAGTCCTACATCCTCTCCGCAAATAGATATTTGCGATGTAGGATGTAGGACTCGGGAGCTATAATAGGTTTGGTAACCAGGCTATGGGTGAATATGTGTGACACTGGAATTATGTTAGTGGATGTTAACCAATACAAGACTTTCTTTATACAATAATGTAAACTGGAATGGAATGAAAGAAAGGGGATGGATCTCAGCCTCCGTAGCAGGCTTATAGAACTCGGGGTTTGGTGGTCTTGGGCTGTTTTCAGATTAGCCCAGTTCGGGGGTAACTCAACCAGGCCGGCTATGTTGTCTATATGCAATCAGAAAATAGCACATAAAAGCTCCCAAAGACCCTGAAGACCCTCAAACCCCCAGTTTTTTGGCATGCTATGGAGGCCATCTCCCTGACTCCGGAGTTATGAATATGATAGGTTTGGTAACCAGGCTATGTGTGACATTGAAATTACGTAAGTGGACATTAACCAATACAAGACTTTCTTTATACAATAATGTAAACTGGAATGAAATAAAAAAAGGTGGGGTGGATTTATTCATTTATTGTGAGACGATTGCGGCACTCCCTGCTGCTTGCATGTTGTGCTTCTGCGCCAGAAGCTTGGCCGCAAGCTGCCGTAACCTGCACATGTAGTTTGACAACTGGTTCACTCCCACAGGCTGAATACTAAACGAGATGTTCTTGACGTCTTTCAGCGGGCGACGGTAAAACGGCCCGGACGAGACGGGGAGATGTCCGACATAGCTGTGGTACAGTTTGACCAGACACCGCGCATTGGTTGGATCCGCTATCAGCCGCTGCCTCCCAGTGGGGTGTACGATATCCATGTACTGACAAGTGCCGTCGGCGTTTAAACCGAAAACGAACTGTTTCAAGTGTAAGCTCCGGTGGTCCTGTATACTGCGTAGCCCGAGCAGTTTGCAGTTGTAGTAAAACACGGCCGTTATCAACCCCTTGTCGCAGTCGAGATCGAACACTTTCGTGTTCCAGAAGTAGGCTTCCTCTTCGTCGGAGAACGTGAGGTTTGTTCCCTCTTTCATGTGTTTGCCGGCGTTCACGCTCCCCAGGCCCAGGTCTTCCAGTCTCTTCATCTCCGCGTACAGCGTGTCCTGGAGTTGACGGTAGGTTGCGTTGTGCCTGGCCAGTAGGTGGGTGTCGGTCCGACCACACTCCTCCGTCAGGTATCGACTGATGCTCTGAACGAGTAAAAATCATAGGGAGTGATTCGATTTATTGCAATTGTAGCAATACAATACACATGGGACACAGGCAGCTGTTGCTGGTGTTGTGTCCCACACATAGAAACAAATACAGGACAGAGCAAAAATATTTGAAAACGATACCAATGTCATTGAATGCCAAAATCAAACGAAAAAGACGAAAATGTAAAGAAATGAGTTTGAAGAGTAGATTATTTGACATACATGTATCATACTCTGTGTCATTTGTTCAACCTTCACGACCATGTAGATTTTATAATTAAAGCAACTTTCTTTTTTTGCAAAACTTTTTTTTATTCCCACGCTCACATCAGTTTTGGGGTTCCCAGAGGATGTCATCCACAGTAATTAAATCAGCATGGCCTTATTGAGGTGCATATCAATGGGTCTATACCTGCATGATGTGGTAGATAGTTTTTGGTGGGAAATGCTGTCCGTCCTTCCGTCTAGTTTCCACCACGAACTGACAGAGCCAGTAGTTCAGCTCCTCAGGACTGGCAGAACTCCACTCCTTCGGCAGGGCCTGGAAACTCCCATGCGCTCCTGGCAATGAAACAGTGATAATGTTTAATGTTTACCTTTGCAGAAGGGGAACATTGTTTTAGGTTGGTTGCTTCTTCCATTCTAAAACAAATATGTCAATGACCATACTCATAATGACAATATGTATATATATATACTGCATTGTTAGGCTAGACCATGTGGAGGTACAATATCTTTATTGCTTACAAATGTTTCTTTTAACTTACTGTTAACAGGTAACTCATTCTTGGTCAAGTCTATGTTGCTAATGTAAGGGAGAACAAATTTTCTTTTCAAATTGTCCCTTTTTGTAGTGAATTCAAATATGATTTTGAGTACAAGGCGTCATATAAGCAACTGTGCTTCTTGTCTAATACATGTACTCAATAAATATACGTCAATGAAAAAAAAAACACAACTTGTTCCTGAAGTTGTTTTACCTTCTCTGCTGCCCAGGAACACAGTGTTCTCATGGCCACAGTCTATTTCCTCCTCTCCTCAAATACTCAGAAGACGAAAGAGACTTGACAGACGACAAAAATACACTAACTTATTAACTAACTTATTAACTAAGTAACCAACCTTGTTCCTGTAGCTGTTTTGCCTTCTCTGCTGCCCAGGAGCACAGAGTTCTCATGGCCCAGTGGTTCATCTGAATTGTTTTCTTAGCCGGGTACGGGTTGGTCAGTCTCTGGTTGGGGACATGACAAACAAAGTAACTAACTAACTAACCTTGTTCCTGAAGTTGTTTTGCCTTCTCTGCTGCCCAGGAGCACAGAGTTCTCATGGCCCAGTGGTTCATCTGAATCGTTTTCTTAGCGGGGTAGGGGTTGGTCAGTCTCTGATTAGGTACGTGATGATAGCTGCCGGCCGAGACGTCCGTGGTGATGACCATGGGCTGGTGACGTACGAGCTGCGGGTACAGCGGATGTTGCAGGATCGCAGGAGACCCGGCCTCCGGTACATCCACTACGTCGTCGTCATCATCATCTTCGATGTACGCAGGAGAGTTTATCACCTGTGGTGTGTCTAGAGAAACATGGGTGATCTGTACAATGTTAAATGAAACAACTTTGCATGGTTTAACTGATATTGTGATAGGGACACAAGCTATTTTTGCAATTGAAAAATTGCTACGATTCGCCTGCAACTCCCTAAGTCTGCCATCTTCTTTTTACGGTAACAATCACTGGTTCTGATTCATACTGCATCTAAGTATAGGTGAAGAGGAAGTCAGATGGTCACCGAAACATCAGATATAAAAACCTGGAAAATACTGAGAGGCCATGGTTGTCTATGTGTTTACAACTCAACTCCAACCATTGTTGGGAGAAGGTTGGGAAGCCATGGTCGGGTATGTGTGACAGGAGCTTAACTCCCAGCCATGGTCGACTATTTGTGATGGGCTCAAATTCTAATAGCTATGGTCTGGAGATGGTTGGTATGCCATGGTTGGCTATGTGTGTCCCAACTATGGTCGGGTATGTGTAATAGGAACTCCCAACAATGGACTTCAGAAGGCTGGGAAGCCATGGTATGACAGCCTTACCTTCCTCCAGACTATCCGATGTTCCCTCCTCCTCAGCTGTGTGTGCTGTGGGAGGCCCCACCCCTCCACTGTTCACTGTCAGCCGGGGCTGTACGGAGGAGGACTGGGATGACTGGCTACTCACAGACTCCTGCGACATCACCCGGTACGACCTGGGCAATGATTGAAAGAATGAATGACAACATTTATTGCACTTTATTGCACACTTGGCTAAGTACACTGGTCACAACAAAACATGATGAACAGATACAAAATAAAACTATCATTAGATAAGTTCAACTTCTCGCTTTTTAGTTATAGTAGAGATAAAGGAACAGATATATTTTTTGATGGAAGTTTTGTCCAGCTATACAAATGTACATAGCTTATATAATTATAGAAATCTGTCAACCTGGAGAAAAATTTCTTCCACCCTTCCCCTTTCTTTTCTCAAGTCTACATGTAACCTAGCTACTCTCGAAGCAGAGGTTGTGGGGGAATGATTATTAGCTTTTTATATATGGCCTTTTTTTGTCGCGAATTCCAAATGGATACTGCCTGGTCAATTTGATACTGTCTCTTTGCCACCGAAAGGAATCTGCTTGGAGATTAACCTAGCTACAGACAAGCACCTTTGTTGTGAGTGTGGAGTGTGCATGTGGTCCCCTGAGACAGACATCACTCCGCTGAGTTCTGACGGCTCCTGCTTCACGTACAGCCCCCCTCCCCACTTCAGCGTGTCCGGCGAGGACACTGCCTTCCACTGGAGCATGGTACTGGCCGACAGCCTTCTCTGTCCGGGGTTGGGAGACGGGGGTGACTGGGTGTGGTGTGGCATCGCTCCTGCGTGGGGCTGTACAGAAGGCTCCTGTCTCTCACCAGGACTCTCCTGTATCAGAGTCTGTCTGTTGGCTGCGCTGGAAGCTTGCTGAACCTGACTTGTGGCGTGGTCTTCAGCTGACAGCATCACTGGGTGGGTGAAGCTCGCGTCGCTTCCAGCCAAACTGCCGGCAGCGTTTAGAGACGAGGGTCTGGAGGGGCTTTTCTGTATGGTGGATGCGGGATGGTGGTGGATGGTCACGGTCTGTTCCCTCTCGTGGGCGTCGGGAATTTTCGCTTCGCTCTGGGCTGCAGCTGGCTGGTTTGCCACGGCATCTCCGTAACTGTGTCCGTGATGCTGTGTGATGCCTGGAGAACAAAGAAAGTAATGATGTCAGTACATGTCAATGTTCATAAGTTTTCCTTGATTGGGTTGCTCCTAACATAGCACAGTGATTGCACAAGTAGTAGTAGTAACGCTAACCCTGCCTCTGGACCAAAAGATAAACAGTTCAAATCCCAGCTATTACAGTCTTAGGACAGAGCATTAAGCTATAATGACAATACTGTAAATTCATTTATTTTTCCAAGCATCTTATTTTACACTAGGAATAGGAAGGTGGTTTTGGGAGTGACAAAGCATATTCACAGTATCATTAATTTTCAGTGGTAAAGCACAGCAAAAATGCAGAAATAAAACCACTGCGAATATTTCAAGATTTACAGTATATGTCAAAGATAAGTGTTAGAACAATTTAGTGCTTAGTAGTTTGAGTAGTCACATACTACATTGTTTTCCATTTTCCATCCTTTACTCTCATGTTACATGTACTTGCAACTAGCCTACAGGCAAAAACTTGCAATAAACTTTCAACAATCAATCAATCAATCAACTTTATTGCTCAACAACCGTAGCTGGTACAATGTATGGCAAAGAAACAACAATGGTACATACACAAACTAATACTAAAGTATGATTCTAACAAGCTAATCTATTGTGTTTTCTTAGGAAGAGTATTATTACAATGACCTTGACTGAGGATGTTGACGTATTTGGCAGATGTACAGTTGAAGTGGTGCCGCAGAACCTGCACCATCAGGTCATAGTCGATGCAGAAGCTGCAGTCACCACAGCGGTACTCCTTTTTCACGTGCTGCAGGATGGAGAACGCCTGCAGCTCCTAAAACAAATAAACAAACAAACAAACCAGGGGTTTTTCTGAACAGGGGAACAAGGGCGCAGCGCCCTCATGTAACAAACCAGCGCCCTCATATCAATTTTCAGATTGAAGCCTAAGTCTTTTTCAAAATCATCTTTTTCCAGTAAAAATACAAAAACAACACCACATAACAATACATTCTAGCATTACAAACTATGTTACTCTCATAAAAATTCCAAATCTTACCACAAAGTTGAAAATTTAGCTCTAGTAGTAAAAGTTTGAATGGAATAAACAATGTTCATTGAAAACTTGCTTAAAAACATGTAGCTAGACCTCCTTCATTTGCATACTATAGAACAGGCTCTGAAGTGAAATATGAGACCTGAGTTTGTAGCAGCTTGGATGAATGTGTTGCAATTGTGCCATGGGAAAGGTTTACAGCTTG
>NW_017803887.1:819984-828275 GCF_001625305.1 Branchiostoma belcheri
CATTTTTCAGTTGATTCAGGGCCAGAATCAAATTTTTTTTTTTTTTTTGCAAATCAGAAAAAAACGAAGAGGCGAATCCGAGAACCAACAAATTAAATTGGTGTGGCCTTACCACTATTTTCCTGTTGCATCATCATCATCATCATCTTCGATGTACGCTGGAGAGTTTATCACCTGTGGTGTGTCTATAGAAATATGAGTGATCTGTACAACTTTGCATGGTTTAGATAATGGTAGCATAAGCTTTTTTGTCCTGTACGTACACGTATGTTGCATCATTGTATGATTGCCACCATTTTCCTGTTGCATTATTGGATAATTTATTACCATCATCATCATCATCTTCGATGTATGTGGGAGAGTTGATCACCTGTGGTGTGTCTATAGAAACATGGGTGATCTGTAAAATGTTAAATGAAACAACTTTGCATAGATCAAGTTAAACTTTAACTGATACTGTAGTATCATAAACAGTTTTGTCGTATTTTGCCATTGAAATTAGCCTGCCGATTGATTGACTTGTTGGTGTGTGTGTTTGCCAGCCTTACCTTCCTCCAGGCTATCTGATGATGTTCCCTCCTCCTCAGCGGTGTGTGCTGTGGGAGGCCCCACCCCTCCACTGTTCACAGTCAGCCATATGGTGATGAACTAAACTCTCAACCATGTATGCTAGCTACAGTACTCTGTGTTTAACAGCCTTACCTTCCTCCAGACTATCCGATGTTCCCTCCTCCTCAGCGGTGTGTGCTGTGGGTGGCCCCACCCCTCCACTGTTCACAGTCAGCCAGGAGGCTCTCAACCATGGTCGGCTATGTACATGTATGCTAGCTACAGTACTGGTGTGTGTGTTTTCCAGCCTTACCTTCCTCCAGACTATCCGATGTCCCTCCTCCTCAGCTGTGTGTGCTGTGGGAGGCCCCACCCCTCCACTGTTCACAGTCAGCCATATGGTGATGAACTAAACTCTCAACCATGGTCAGGTATGTACCTGTATGCTAGCTACAGTACTTAACTCCCAACCATGATCTGGAGCAGGATGGTGTGTGTGTGCCAGCCTTACCTTCCTCCAGACTATCTGATGTTCCCTCCTCCTCAGCTGTGTGTGCTGTGGGAGGCCCCACCCCTCCACTGTTCACAGTCAGCCGGGGCTGTACGGAGGAGGACTGGGAGGACTGGCTACTCACCGACTCCTGTGACATCACCCGGTACGACCTGGGCAATGAACAGCCAATCACGGTTAGCTGTGGTAAGGATGACTGACATCTAAGCAGATGTTGAAAGAGGTAAATATATATAAAACTAGAAACTTAAGGTAACATTTGCAAAGCAAATGCATAATGTTCACCACATATGGTCTGCTCTGTTAGTTCTTACTCAAACACATTCATATATATGGTCAGACAGGAGTCTAAATCCCTCCTACTATAAAATTGCAACATTATGTAACTCAACACAAATTACCATTGTGAAAGACAGTCTGGTTCAGATCATTGACCAGGTCAAACTCAGAGATCAGTGTTTGGAACAAAAGAAGAAGAAACAGCAATCTGTCAACCTGGAGAAAAATTTCTTCCATCCTTCCCCATTCCTTTCTCAAGTCTACATGTAACCAGCTACAGACAAGCACCTTTGCTGTGAGTGTGGAGTGTGCATGTGGTCCCCTGAGACGGGCATCACTCCGCTGAGTTCCGAGGGCTCCTGCTTCACGTACAGCCCCCCTCCCCACTTCAGCGTGTCCGGCGAGGACACAGCCTTCCACTGAAGCATGGTACTGGCGGACAGCCTTCTCTGTCCGGGGTTGGGAGATGGGGGTGACTGGGTGTGGTGTGGCATTGCTCCTGCGTGGGGCTGTACAGAAGGCTCCTGTCTCTCACCAGGACTCTCCTGTATCATAGTCTGTCTGTTGGCTGCGCTGGAAGCTTGCTGAACCTGACTTGTGGCGTGGTCTTCAGCTGACAGCATCACTGGGTGGGTGAAGCTCGCGTCGCTTCCAGCCAAACTGCCGGCAGCGTTTAGAGACGAGGGTCTGAAGGGGCTTTTCTGTATGGTGGATGCGGGATGGTGGTGGATGGTTACGGTTTGCTCCCTCTCGTGGGCGTCGGGAATTTTCGCGTCGCTCTGGGCTGCAGCTGGCTGGTTTGCCACGGCATCTCCGTAACTGTGCCCATGATGCTGTGTAATACCTGGAGAACAAAGTAAAAAATGATATCAGCACATGTCAATGTTCATAAGTTATCAAACCCTGATCCTTGATTAGGTTACTAATACTCCTAATATGCTTAGCCCAGTGGTTTCAAGTAGTTGTAGTAACACTAACCCTGCCTCAAGAGATTACCAGTAACAGTTCAAATCCCAGCTATTGCAGCTATTGGGACAATAAGCTATAGTGACAATACTGTAAATTCATTTATTTTTGCAGGGATCTAATTTCGCAGTAGGAGTAGGAAGGTGGTTTTGGGGTGTGTCATTAATTTTCAGTGGAAAGACACAGCAAAAATGCAGAAATAAAACCACTGCGAATATTTCAAGATTTACAGTATTTGTCAAAGATAAGTGTCAGAACAATTTAGTGTTTAGTAGTTTGAGTAGTCACATACTACATTGTTTTCCATTTTCCATCCTTTACTCTCATGTTACATGTACTTGCAATTAGCCTACAGGCAAAAACTTGCAATAAACTTTCAACAATCAATCAATCAATCAACTTTATTGCTCAACAACCGTACCTGGTACAATGTATGGCAAAGAAACAACAATGGTACATACACAAACTAATACTTAAGTATGATTCTAACAAGCTAATCTATTGTGTTTTCTTAGGAAGAGTATTATTACAATGACCTTGACTGAGGATGTTGACGTATTTCGCAGATGTACAGTTGAAGTGGTGCCGCAGGACCTGCACCATCAGGTCATAGTCGATGCAGAAGCTGCAGTCACCGCAGCGGTACTCCTTCTTTACATGCTGCAGGATGGAGAACGCCTGCAGCTCCTAAAACAAATAAATAAACAAACAAACAAACATTTTTTTATTAGCATGAAAGCTCATCTGTGTTGGTACATTCCATGCTGCAGGATGGAGAACGCCTGCAGCTCCTAAAAAATAAATAAACAAACAAACAAACATTTTTTATTAGCATCAAAGCTTATCTGTGTTGGTACATTCACATGCTGCAGGATGGAGAATGCCTGCAGCTCCTAAAACAAACAAACAAACAAACAAATATTCTCTTATTAGCATCAAAGCTCATCTGTGTTGGTACAATCCATGCTGCAGGATGGAGAACGCCTGCAGCTCCTAAAACAAATAAATAAACAAACAAACAAACATTTTTTATTAGCATCAGAGCTCATCTGTGTTGGTACATTCCATGCTGCAGGATGGAGAATGCCTGCAGCTCCTAAAACAGATAAACAAATAAAAAAAATTCTTTGATTAGTATCAAAGTTCATGAATCTGTGTTGGTACATTCCATGATGAAATTAATAGTTTTGTTCAACACAATCAAACGTAGCTCACCTCAAATTTTAGTCGCACATACGTCAATCTTCAATTATTCTGAAGTCTGATGAGCATGTGGCCTTAGGAAGCACTTTGGCAGAACGTACTGTGCCTGCACAAAACCTTGTTTTTTTTTCGTTTTTTGGTTGGAACTTGAATGTTAACTCTAAGTGCTCACAGAAACTCTAAGTATTTATACAAACTCTAGTATAAGTTCCCATAGAAACTCTAAGTACTCATAGAAACTCTAAGTACCCATAGAAACTCTAAGTACTCATGGAAACTCTAAATACGCATACAAACTTTAAGTTCCCATACAAACTCTATATCTAAGTGTGTAACAGTGAGGGTTTCTAGGCGCTACCAACTGATCTGGCCGGGGGTCTAGACCTTTTCGGCCAAGTGGTTAGAGTGTCAGATTTTGAAGCCTCCTGTTTCTTAAAAGTGCTCACAGAAACTCTAAGTACTCATAGAAACTCTAAGTACTCATAGAAACTCTACTAGTAAGTACTCATAGAAACTCTAAGTACCCATAGAAATTCTAATCTAAGTACACATAGAAACTCTAAGTATACCCATAGAAACTCTAAGCACCCATAGAAACTCGAAGTACACTGTTACACACAAGAAAAAAATAATAATTGTACCTATGGTCTTTCGTACATTCCATCTCATCATATTTTGTTTCATATCTTAATTCCATCTATTTTTATTTCATTACAAATTCCAAATTGTAATTTCCTTAATTTCATTTCGAAAAGGTTCAATCATTTCATCCACCCATCCATTTACATGTAGGTAAGATTGGTGTCCACTGTGGTTGACAGGTTGTATGATAACTCAAATGTTATGGATAATAATAATTGTGATGGCAGTAATAACCCTGTAAAAATACAACTTGCCAAATCTTTACGACTATCACGGAAGTGTTTGAGAAAGGTCAATATAAAAAATGTACAGGAATTATGACATTGATGCATTTTTATTTCTTTCTATGTTTTTTCTTCCTTTGCCCTCATGTTGTGTAGAGATATCCAAAGGGTTAAAGATATAAAATATCATAATATATTCTTCAAGTTCATCATAGCAATACAAAATGTATGTCTAATGTATTAGTATTACAGTAATAATGCACGATCTGTAATAAATCTATCGCATGGTTTCTCTTTATTTTTTCATACGCCAAAATCAAGTGCGCATACATGGCTACCATTCACATTCAAATAGGCTAATGATAAATCACAAATGCCCACAGTACTAGAAGGGGGAGGGGCACAATTTCAAAGCAACGTGCTATGAAAATGATATACCAACATGGACGGTTAAAGGTATTTTACACATCCAAACCATAATAAACATAGCCTTACGCCCCCTGCATATTGAATCACTCACCATTGTGTATATCGCAAAACGCGTTTTTGCACTTGATCTCTGGAAAGCGGCTCGCTTGAAAAGATCTTGACCGACGCGACGTCGACCGACCAGTGCTCGCCGCTACCTTCGGGGCTTCAGTTCAATTCTCCGGCTAAATGTCTTCCCCCTCGCGGTTTCTTGACCACCTCGGCGTTTCAGGAAGATCTAAGCCCTCAAATTCAAGCTTGTGGTGCAGAAATTAGACTTGCTGAGATCGTGAATGTCATGCAAATCTGATCAACACAAATCATAAACACACTCCATTGATTGGAATGTACCATTGAAGCTGGCAGGGGTTTTCTTTATTTTAGCATCTTCACAATCGAGCTATGTGTCAATATGATAAAAAGAGTACAAATATACAAATACAAACTGTGCTCTTGATATCTTATACGATGTATTGACAATCTGAACAAAATAGTAAACGTATTATTTCTATCTAACCCCCTATACTTCAAATGAACCTTTCCGTTACCTTTATTCTCAGCTCGCATCCAACGAAATAAAGATAAAATACCTAAATAGCAACTTCGACATGATCGAACGAAAACTATCAAAATTCATACTTAATACTGTTTCAAAAGTTTGTTAAGGTTGCATAGATTTGATAAGTACATCATGGCATGTAACGTTATACAATAAACAGTTTTTGTGCGTTTTGATGCCGTGCTTATCTGGTCTCTCCTCTTCATGTTTTTTACAAGAATTCCGCTAGATGTCTCTAGTTCAACACAGATCATGTAATCACAATGTTACTAGAACATGTAGTATAAATGCGGTATATACTACGATGGCTTAGCCGTTTACTAAACATGCTAAATGTACAAGCACAGATGTGCTTTCCTGTACTGTTTCTAAGTCGGTTTACTCTCCAAGCAGAGGTATCGGTTGGAGGGAATTATGTCTTTCTTCATATTGATACCGAGTTTACTATAGCATCGTTAGCAGCACCTTTACATACATCACAATTCAAAATTGTGCATAGTTTAAGGTGTTATATTATCTAGCCCTTCGGCGTAACACACCAGCTTCGCAGGCACGCGGCGTGGCGGCAGCTGGCTACATTACACCGTCGGCGAACGACTTGTTACACCTAACCCTTGAACATTGTTTGAACTAAAGCTAATGACAATGCCCCTACTGAACTTGGTGACAGCAAATGAAAGCTCCTTGGTGACAGCGAGTTCCACTCTGCGATAGTTCTGGGACAGGAGTTCTCAATCATTGGTTGGTAACTCTGGTACTTGAAGGCATGACTATTTCTTGTTCTTTTCTGAGCTGGTATTAGGGATCATTAGGTACTTAGTAGTTGGTACGACCAGTTTGTTAGTCATTCTGTACTTCATGATCCTTCATGCATAGTCTGGACAATTTTCGTCTGTCTTCCAGAGACACCCACTGTAGGTGAAACGCGCTAGTCACACCCTTAGTCTGGGAATGGCTCGGACTTGGAACGGCGCCGGCATGAGCGCCACCCCCAGGACCGCGTCCTCCACTGAGGGGAGGGGAGCCCCGTCCGGCACGTAGAGGCTCAGGGTGAAGTTTTGCAGCAGCGCGGCGAAGAACACAACAAGCTCCAGCCTGGCTAGCTGTTCGCCCAGGCACACACGCCGACCTGAGGAGACATTACAATTGGTAACTTTCAGGTAAGGCTGATCGTTTTGATAAAATGTATCAAATAGTTACTCTCCAAGCAGAGATTTGGGTTTGGGGTTATTTTTAGCGTGTTTTTAGGCTTTTCAAGTTATCGGGGTTTCTCTTTTGCACTGAATTTTTTTTTTTTGTGGGAAAAAAATTCAGTGCAAAAGAGAAACCCCGATAAAAAAACTAAAAACACGCTAAAAAAAACCAAACCCAAACCTCTGCTTGGAGAGTATAAAATAGTAATAAGATGTACTTTTCAATGAAAGAAAATGTAGTGAATAAATGGATGGATCAAGGATAATGTCCTTGGATGAGTGAATGAATCAGTGGGTGGGTAAATACGTGACCTGAAGAGACGAGGAAACTTTCGGGTAACTGGTAACTTTCAGGAAAGACTAGTAGTTGTACTGATCTTTTTAATAGTTCCTAGCAAAACGTTAAGTAAGGATGAACTTTTCAATGAAAGAAAAATGGACTCGGTCGTGCTTTTACAGATTAATTGAATGAATGAATTGGTGGTAGGGTGAGTGGTAACGTTGGTTGGGTGTATAAATAGCTGCATAAACGAGTGAAACGAACAAAACTGTACCCCAAACTACACAGCACACATGAAAAACCAAGGCCGGACTCAGTGCAAGCCCCACAAGAAGTCACCAGAGGCGCGAAGATAGTCTGCTAGACTGCCAAAAAACAAACAAACAAAAAAGAAATGAATTTTACATAAATGAAATGGTGACTAAAAGAACGAATTCGAGGGAAAGAATGAATGAATGAATAGTAGAATGGAGGTTAGAAATCCAGGTAGTAATGCAATACTAAAGTAAGAGTTACTCAAGCAGCTGTATGTGTTTTTGACATCTATCCTGTTACTTGTGTGGGAAAAGGGGATGAATTTGATCTTCGTACCGATACTAGTAGTCAACTATTCCTTCTTTATCTTATTACATAGTTGTTCCATTGAGGAAGTACTACAAACTTTTTAGTTGGATCGCTATGCTATACCATATGTAATTACCTTGATTATTCTCATTTATCCTTACATTGCGAATGAATGAATGAATTTTTATTGAATGAATGATTGATTGAATGAATGAATGAGTGAATAAATGATTGAATGAATGAATGAATGAATGAATTTTTATTTTATTTATGAATTTTTATTCCCTTGATTTCACCCATGTACATTGGTTTACGTACCGATGCCGAAAGGCCTCCATGCCGGCGGAGTTGTGACTCTTCCCTGCCCGTCCAGGAAGCGGCTGATGTCGAACCTGTCCGGTTCTGCCCACTGCTGCGGATCTCTGTGGACCGACCAACAGTTCATCAGCGCCCAGGTGCCTTCTGGGAGGCGGTAACCAAGCAACGTGACGTCACGCGTGGTGGCGCGAAAGTTGAGCGGGGAGGGCGTGGCCAGGCGGAGAACCTCCATCACCTGTTTAAAGTAAATTTCCACACTTTAGATACTTGACAAGTAAAGAAAAAATCATATTCCTGTTAGCATTTGATAAAGTAAATTCAACTTCTTATACACCCTCATACATTTATACAATTACTAAGAGGCGAGAGGAAGTTGAAAAGACTACATTAGACTTGTAACAGTTACATGTGTGTGTGTGTGTGTGTGTGTGTGTGTGTCTGTGTCTGTATATGGTTGTAATCTTGTGACGTGTGCTTAGCCCAGTGGGGCAAAAATGTACAATGAAGGTCTTCCTTCCTTCCTCCCTTCCTCCCT
>NW_017803887.1:828295-865671 GCF_001625305.1 Branchiostoma belcheri
CTCCCTCCCTCCCTCCCTCACTCACTCACTCACTCATTCATTCATTCAATTACCGTTGCCTCAGTAACGGGCAAGAGGCGGCGATGCGCGGCTGAGACGTTCTCTCCTCCCAGCACCCGGTCCAGTTCCTCCTGAACCGCCGTCTGCAGTGCTGGGAACTTCGCGGCGTAGAAAACCAGCCACATGAACGCGGACAGGACAGTGTCCACACCGGCGATGATGACATCGAAGACAGTCTGCATCATGTGACCCTCCGTGAAGCTTCCCGCGCTCTCCCCGCCTTCTACACGGCGTTGGATCTCCGACAAAAACACATCGACTAAACCGCGGATGTTGTTTTGGTCCAGCTTCAGTCTGTGCTTGTGAACCTGATCTGCAATAAACCGACGCAACTCCCTGAATTCTGCTTCAAGACCTTCGTCTGCTTGACCAAGAAAAGGTACTTTCCTGAGGAACGGAAAGACGTTAGATAGACCCAAGGAGCCAAGATTTACTGAAATTCTGTTCAAGGACGACACAAACTCTTGGAAAGCCACGTCATCAGGATCGAAACACTGTCCGAACACAAATGAGCAAGTGACGTTGAAGATGGAGAGGGCGACGTCCGACTGGACGTCGGCCGGTTTGCCCTGGTGACGCAGTATGGAGGAGACTAGCGTTCCGGTCCTCTGGTTCATGACGGTTTCGTTGTTTGATGCGGCGTGGCGGATGACCCTTGACACGAACTTTCGTTGTTCTTTCCAAGCGTCACCGTACGGTGCAAATATTATTCCTATTGATAGAAACAAACAAATTTAGGATGATTTAGTTAACGTTGTTGGATACCTTAGGCCTCATCAGCCTACGTAACATTTCCCAAATAGACCTCTAAAGGTTCTCAAAACATCATCTATGGTACCCTCCAAATTAACTGAATTTCAAAATGTATGCTTCTGACTCATAGCAATTTAACTGAAGAGACGTGGAGATTTTGAGACGACTTACCTTTCTTTATCATATATCATATCTTTCCCATTTTGGATCGCCATGCTATATCACATGTCATATCATGTTACATTACCTTGATTTATTCTCATTTATCAATACCTTATCCTTTGTTGACCTTAGAGAGCATATTTCAGATCCATTCGTATGCTGGGAAAAATAAAGAACCCTGGGCATGCGTTACCTAGCCTCCACCAGGCTTCAGAAACGGGTGGAAAGAGCCCCATCTGAAGCTTGGTACAGGCTAGCGTCACTGGAAAATGAACCATATTCACCTTTCCCGTTGTCGCTGAACATGTTGGCCAATGGCAGGCTTGCTCTCCCGGCGAACTCCGCGCTGAGGTCCATGTACGCTTCCTTAAAGGCCCGGTAGCTGTTCAGCACAACAACGTCTTCTGACCCGAACCTTACCGCTATGATGTCCCCATACCTGCAAATAGTTGCATTACAGAGCACAAATTGCAAACAGATAGCTTAAAAAATCGATACATATAACGTTACATGTACCGAAGAAGAAATATTTTCATTGTTCCATCTATGAAAATTTTGGAAGGAAAGTTGAACTTCAACCGAATCTTATAGCAATGATGTCCCCATACCTGCAATTACATAGTTGCATAACAGAGCTATTCACAAATTGCACACAGATAGCTTCAAAAAATCGATAAACCAATTGCACTGAGAAGAAATATTCTCTTTGTTCCATCTATGAAAATCCAGGAAGGAAATTTGAAATGAAATTCAGAATTTTTGTTGCAGTACTAGTACAGTACTAAGCCACCCTTGTCTTGTCCAAAGTTGCCAACAAACTGCAGTTGAAATAAAGCTGCTAGGGGGTCCAAACCAATATACACAACGTCAGAGTTCTCAAGAGCCCTAGCGCTATCTGCCATCAAAAGAATCGTGACCCGTAGCATGTTCACAACATGGAATAGCAAAACCTAAATGATGGCTGCAATACCATAGACAGCCGCTAGGGAGCCCAAAATTTACCAGTAATTTACCAGTTATAGTATATATATTTTCTTTATTTGCCAATACCAATATACCAAAGATCATACTGATCCACGCACATCTTCCCGATTTGTGCTATCCACAAAACAACGAACAAGGCGTTATTAGCGAAGGTATAACAAAATTAAACAAAGAAAAACAACATTGAACAAACTTGATAACACATATTTAATATTATGTTAATGTATCTGAATTATTGTTGTTAATTGTTCATAATTGTTTATTGTCCAGTTATGAGGGTTAGCCCTTAATAATAGCGTCCGGCTAGTTGGACAGTCCTGGCTGTATATTTGTTTATACAGTTTGATAAATCAAATCAAATCAACACATACCTCTTACTCCACTCTGTCAGGTTGCGGTGGGATTTCTGCCCTAACCAGGGGAGATGTCCCACGATCGGCAGTGCAGGCGGTCCGGGCGGCCAACGCCTCCGCCTCTGCCAAGTCCACTGCCAAACCAACAAAACCACCACCAGCAGGAGCAAGAAAAACGTGCTGCAACACTCCTCTCTTGGGTCGGCCGACATAAACGCCATAAGTAACGGACAGCCGATGAAGTTACGTCAATACAACGATCAACTATCAACACCTATTGTACACATCTAACGTACATGTAAGGCAAACACGGAAGTCAGAATCGGCTCGCCGCACGTGTTGTGGTTCCGGGTCGAAGTTCAAAGCTAATGTTGCCGGAAGTGCATGTAGCGCTAGCGTGTTTGGCTGTCAGAGCATAGTAATCAATAGTCTAGTTTTTTTATTACCATGGTCAGAGAGGTGGCCTCGGTTAGCTTTGATGCCAGACTACAGTGCTCCAGTCCCTCCTAAGGCCAGCTCCTACGCCTCAGCTCAAAGGTAAACATACCCACGGGGCCTGGGAAATTGAGCTCAGGGTACGAGTAAAATTTCATCAGGGACATTGGCCCTGGAACCGAAGGGTTGGCCTTGAAACATTAGACCACTTTATATTAATACGGTATCAGATAGTCTTTACTAGTAACCTATTTACTTCTTTTATGGCGTAGCTTGTCTTCTGAAGAAGCATACTGGTATATCGCCCCCAGTAGGTACGCTGTTCTCTTATGAATGTGATAAACTAACTTCTTTGCGTGTTTACCTAGCTAACGTTATTAATTACATGAAAATGCCTAGATGTATTTGTTCGTTTCAGACGTTTGTCTGTGTATCTGTGTGTGCCCGCATAACTTAAGAAGGCCTTTACGGATTGTTATAAGTTCAACATTTGTTATGTTGGAAGGTCAAGGACAAATTTGGGCCTCCTGGTGGCTGACCTTGGAGCTGCAGCAGAACTTCCATTTTTGTATCGTTTGTCCTGGAGAGAGAGGGAGAGGGAGAGAGAGATGTACACAATCGTATGTAGATTATGTAGATTGCATGATTAAATTACACAAAATATTGTACATAATAGGGCTTCGTATAGGTTTTAAAAGGTGAGTTTATTGCACAAATTTTGAAAGTGGAAGTAAATTAAAATCACAAGCTTAAGGCTTTAATCACAATTAAAATATTTCCATTTTGACTCACATAATGTCCCTTTGATAATCAACGTCAGATTTTTATTCAAATAACGACAAACTAGAAAAAATACAATTTAAACAGTGGAGTAAACATACTCTCGACGTATTTTGTGATCTCAGTGGAACATAAGCAAGTGATATGAATAGTGAATTCATAAGATAAACGTTATGCTGTATGTATGCTGTAGGCTCTTAGAAATGCTCAGTTTGAATTGAAGATGTGTTTCCATATGAAACAGTGTTGTTTTTTACCACACGTATGAGTCTCGCAAACTGAATCAGTTGACTTGCAGGCAACATTTTACTAGGATTTTCTATTTGACACATGCAGTTCTTCAGTTTGCAAAACCTCTGTTAGGAAAATAAAATAAGATGTTACATACTTTGCATTCTAAAGTCATTTTACCAGCGTATACCACGTGCACAATGACATCAAAACGTACAACATGCATTGTATGTTGATGCCAAATCCGCCATACTATGACATCTATGTTGTTGTTCTGCACATACAGTACCATCTCAGCAAATGCGGAAGTAACTATGCCACCGCAGGGCAAAAATATTTGGGGCTCTATGATCTAATTAATCCATGAAATTGAAAAATATTGTGCCAGGAATGCCAGCAGGACAAGGGTTAAATTGGTTTCTCGCAAACGAAAGGCTGACGAGAGCTGCATCGGTCGTTGTTCCACTGCCCTGCCTTTCTGTGTTTTCCGAACATCCAATTTTTGCCGGTCTGATAAAAAAACGATCAAGCACATGTTATAAAAACGATCAAGCACATGTTATACATTCAGATACCGTCGTATTTGTATTCGTTCATTTATGGAAAGCATTTCCCTTTTTTTATTCAACATAGAACATGCAACTTGATCAAATTTAATATACTTATTACATCATTGTCTTTACTTCTGGCTACCATCTACCCTTGTACCCACATTTGAATTTGATGAAAACTATTGTTTTAAACTACAGATAAGGACTCTCAAGTTATCATAATATCCATTTTGTTGTATGGTTGCTCAATACGGTTTCATAATTACCCATTGCAAACCCCCATTTTGATTATAACATAATTTTTTCTACTTGAATTTTTACTTGACCAGCTACAGGTAGTGTCCTTTTGGTAACTATAGATAAAGAAAAATTGTGGCAAGTCTAGACAATGTCTATTCAACCAAATTCTAGGCTATCGTAGCAAAGAGAAGCACACACCTTAGAATACATGGCAACGCAGTCCTCCGCTTTCAAAAGCTTCAGCAACGTCCTTGCATTAGGCTCACCCGGAGCCCAGTTTTTGTAGTGAAGACGTGATCCATCCGTCCACTTCCATGCTCCTGATTGTTTGTGCAGTCCGAGCCAGATGGCCGGAATTTTCCCTCCTGGCGCTGCAATCAAAGAACAACAGGCTTAAACGTTTGGTATCTTCTTCTTGACGTTAGAGAGGTAAAGACTCTGGTATGTATGTGTTTCACTAGTTTATACATTGTTTGTAGTTTATAGATTGATTATATGAAACTCGTGCTTTACTTGCTTGTATTATGTTTTGTCTGGTGTCGACATGAATATAAGTGTAACTTGAGTGTGTCGTCACCATGTCTTGTCACTGCATGTTTCAATAAATAAAATATCTGGTAGATACCGAGGTCCTTCCCCCTCCAATAAGTCCAGTAACAATTTTGGTATCAAAATATTTGCTACCCCGGTCGACTTATGGGGAGGGGCCCTTTTTATGTACTCTTTTTCTGTCAATCAGTATTTTCATGACTCGTTTTTAGCGCAAAATAAATATAAAACATTCAATGATAGAATGAGAGCAAATGAAAAAAAAACCCTCATTGTTAAAACATTGATTATGAATTGAACCTCATTGGTTAAAACGGCACATTTTTTTTAAATTTATGCCATTTATTTGTCCTTTGAAGGGTAAGAAATGTCTCAATATGAACATTTCTTCAAGAAGTTTATCATTTTATGCAGTGATGAGGTATAATGTATTGTGGAACATAGATAATTGGGTATAGAGACGCAGGTGCTCCCTTAGATTGTCTTCCTATTGACTGAAGCACTAAGAATCTTGTTAAAAGTGGCCACACGTCACGTGTTACCATATTCTTTAATTCCTCTAAATTGCCATCAAAATGTTTCTGCAAAGTCTGCACCATCCATGTACGAAACATACTGTACATATTTCCAACCATTAACCAACCAAAGTACTAAGAATCCAGTCTACAGTGGTGACTTGTATAATGTTACCATTTTCGGCAAGTTCACTGAATGGATCAATATTCCTGAAAAGTCATGTACGAAAAATGTGCATATTACCCACCATTCAGGATGAGGCCTGTAATGAAGTTGTTCTCGTCCACGTCTTTGATGGAGGCCAGACTTGCACCGTGTTCTGTGCATCGTAACTTCCCTTTCTTCCAAACGACTTTGCCCCTCATTAGGATGTAGCAGTGGCTGTTATATTCGCTCCATCCAGTTTCACATCGAAGGCCTGTATAATAAACAGTCGTGTAATCAGTCAATTAATCAACTATTTAATCTTACAAAATATTATACAACTCATTCTCGTCGATTTTGAAAACCAAAACTTTTTCTCACAATTTGTATGTAAGTTACTCATGAAAGAATTTGGCCTCAGGTGAATACATTTATAACCATAATTTTGTGATTTAAAACTAGGTAGATTCATTGAACCGCGACGGGGGCCGACATCGTCTACCAGATTCTTTGACCCAGTGTCAACGTCACACTTCAAAGAAGCCACATGGCAGGCTTCACTGGGTCAGTCTACTGAGGAAGACCAGAGTGACTGGTCGAAAGCTCTAGGTGAGAGAGCTTTTTGTGCTGGACCAAAAGTTTTAACTTTAAACATAGGCAGATTTGTGTCCGCCATCTTTGTACCTACGGTGTCCACGTTTCCCAATGCTTCTTTTGTACTTTCACGCAGGTCTGGGCAATGAGTGAGTGACATGACAAAGAAAAGAAGTTGCTGTAAGCAATTGTTGGTGACTTAAAAAGAGTATCACAACAATAACTGACGATCCACACAACACACAAATGTGGGGCTAATAGGTTTGTAAATATATTCAGCCTCAAGTCAATATTGCTTACCTGTGGTTGACAGAGATGTGACAGTTTTTGATAAGGCCTCGGTGGTCACAATGCTGTTTGTGAATGGCAGATACGTCGGAGTCGAGTTGACCACTTTGAACTCGTCAAATGCCGAGTTGTCATCCTTGTAGAACGTCATCTGCCATGGGTTGCCGGATCCCTTCAGCATGTCCAGGGTCATCGTGCCATTGTCCTTTGGCTTTGCATCAAGCGACATCTACAAAAAGAAGCACAATTTTCAGTGAAAGGCTAGAGGATATATCCTCTCAGTAAAAGGCTAGAGGAAATCTCCTCTCACTGGAAGGCTAGGATGTATCCACAAGATTTGACAAGTACACATAGTTTTCTGGATTTCAGCTACCTACTTTCATTGCTTTCATCTTGGCCTGGGTTAACCCCTTCCCCGTGCCCAAGACGCCTGCAACAGAGGCTACACTTCTGGGCTCTCGGCCCTGTAAACAAAACGTCTGTCGGGTTTTGATCGCTTTAAATAGCCTTGGACTGGATTGACCCCCCTCCCCCAAGACAAAGACAAAAACTCCAAGTGAAGTCTGCAAGGGAGTCTACATATTTGGGAAGTCCGCCCTGTAAACAAGACTTCTCAGCTTACCCTCCCACCGTGGGTGATGTGAGTTGCCAGGATAACAGAGACGACAACAGATGCTACGGCCAGAAGTCCACAGCCCAGTGCAAGCCAGCACACTCTGCTAGATTTCCATTTATTCCATATTCCAACGACACACGCTGAGATAAAACAGGAATGATAAAAACGCATTAAGATAGAATATACCTAAGTACGTATACAATGATAAGCACAGAAAAACAAGAAGCCAACAATTATATAAGCATAATAAGGCATAAATACTACATAGCCAGCACCATTAACTGCAAAAAATCTTATTTAGCTGATAGTTTTGGAAAGAAATGGCTATCGATGTCCTTTTGATCTACTATTGAAATTTAAATACAAAACAGTATTATTTTCAAAAACATGTTTAACGTAAGAATTGATTTAGTCACATTTCATTCTTTATTTCAAATGCTGCATGACGTAGAATAAAAAAGCTTCCATTATAATTTGAATTTGAATTTAACTTGAAGAAAACGTATTTGACAAAATGTTAATTTTAATAAATTTTCTGTCCACCCTGCTCAATGCATATGTTTTGTTTGTTTAGCACTTTATAGCATTGGTGTTTTGTTCACTGATGTTATACTCAACATACCTTTAGCCTTGTATGTAAAGCTTGCATCCTGGGGGTCGTTATACCCATAAACATCTTCTGGTTTGTCGTAGTTGCGGGAGGAATGATCTTTCTCAAACCCCTCGTAAGTGTGGGCATCCTCGTGCTCTTTGTACTTCCCGCTAACATCCTCTGGTTTCTCGTAGTCGAGGGAGGAAGGCTCTTCTTCAAGCCCCTTGTAAGTGTGTTCGTCGTCAGGCTCTTTGTACCCCCCGCTAACATTTTCTGGTTTCTCGTAGTCGCTGGAGGAAGGCTCTTCAAACCCCTTGCTGACTTCTGCTGGCTCTTCGTATCCGTAAACATCACCGTCTGGTTTCTCGTAGTTGTTGGAGCCAGTTTCCTCCTTGTACCCCTTGTCGACCCCCTCTGCCTCACTGTACCCGTAAGCATCTCCTGATTCCTGCCCCGAATACATCACTACGTGATCTCCCACGTGAAGGTATTTAGGCTCGGCCTCGGCAGGTTGCGGGTTGCTGTAGATGCCAGTTGCGGTGCCATACGGGCCGGCGGCCGCCTCTTTTCCGATGATTGTCTGCTCGTAGGCGTGCTTTCCAGGATGGGTGGCCTTGCTCCGGTTTTTGTTATCTCCCCCAATGCTTTTTTCAGGGACGGAGGGTACTTCTTCTTTTACGCGCTGGGTACTTTTACCACGTGTGGGAGCCGGGGTGTATATGTTGGGGACAGAGGGTTGGCGTCCAGGTTCCGGGTTGGTACAGATGCCAGGTGCGGTGCCATGGGGGCCAACTGCCGTCTCTTTTTTGATGATCGGCTGGCCGTAGGTGTCCTTGCCTTTGGCAGTCTTGCCTCGGTCTTTTTCAGGGACGGAGGGCACCTCTTCTTTTACGCGCTGGGTACTTTTACCACGTGTGGGAGCTGGCTTGTATATGTTGGGGACAGAGGGTTGGCGTCCAGGTTCCGGGTTGGTACAGATGCCGGGCGCAGCCTTGCTTCGGTTTTTGCTATCTCCCCCATTGCTTTTTTCTGGGACGGAGGGGACCTTTTCTTTTACGTGATGGGTACTTTTACCACGTGTTGGAGCTGGCGTGTATATGTTGGGGACGCATGTTTGACGTCCTCGGCGCATTTCTGGGACATGAACATCTTTATCTTTTCGATCTGTCTGGTGGTGACACCCTGAGCCTAATTTTGCGACGTCGATATCCTCTCCTTTTGCATGCTCTTGTACCAGCGGTAAACTTGTCTTGTTTTTCGCCATTTCCGCGTCTACTGACAAAAATAGGCCCATATTATTAGACCTGTTCTCTGTTTTGGCAAGATCGACACACATAGTAGGTATCATACAATTTAACAATCCGCCCATAGTTTCTTTACTTATGGTTGGAGTATACAAACACACACACACACACACACACACACACACACACACACACACACAAACGCACACAGGTGTTACGCTGAAAGCAACAATAACAAAACACTTAACATTTAGAATTAAACACATGGGCGTACTTATCCACACACGACATCATGTTATTTAATGTCTTTGAATATTATTTCATAAGCTTAGGGGCCCATACTATTAATGTTGGTTGTAAATACCTCCAACACATCAATTTAGATGCCATAAAACCCAGCAGCAAACAAACAAAAAAACCAACATCAAATCTCGTGTCGATTGCGAAATCGTGTCGATCGCCCTAAAAATAAAATCAATGGGACATTTGGAATGGTGTTTAGCGAGCAGATCAGAATAAAAAGAAGCTAAACAGTAACTCAAACAGTAACTGTAGGCCAGGATTCCCCGATCGCAGTTCCCAGTACCCGCCTGACGTCAACTAAGCCCACCCCGGGGATTTATAAAGGATCGCTGGGGGTGGAGAACTCTTGTTTAAAGTCACACTGCCCCTTAACGGCTGAAATTGCCTCTACCAGGCACCGCGGATCGCTGGAAAAATTGTAGAAATTGGCCGAAATAAAGGGATAGTATACCAGATACCGGGCCATAGAAGATCCCATTCACAATCTTCTATGGCCTGGGATCTTCTCTGGTATACTATCCCTTTATTTCGGCCAATTTCTACTATTTTTCCAGCGATCCACGGTGCCTGGTAGAGGCTACTGCTGACACATGGCAGCCATGGGACTGGTGAGGTGAGTTGAGGGGATTTTTGTCCGAGACTAATATTCCTACAGCCCTGGGACTGGTCGCTAGATTAAGGAAAACAAGGAGCCAAGAAATATCAGAGAGGACAATCTATCGAATCGAAATCTGGTACTTACAAAAAGCTTAGTTTGTTGAAAGAGAACACTTGCAACAGAACATCAGAAATACAAGAGTGTACCACTTGACTGAATGGTTTGAAGTTACGGAGCAAGCTTACGGAGGTCTTATAGGGATCTGCGTCCTTGGTTGAACAAACAAAAAACGAGTAGACTAATCATAAGCACATAAACAACTGTACACCCACACCAATATGATGATGTAATTAAAATGCTTTTCAAAGAAACACGACTCTCCGAGCTATGCCCAAATAAGGATCGCGTGAGCTGCAGTCTGCGAATACGGCCTCCAAACCACCTTTTTCGTCTGGTGGGGTTTCTTTCAATATGCATGTCTTTGTGCACGATTGCACGCTTCAGTTTTCCAAATATCACAACCTATCCATAGCTTCCTAAGTTATGATGGTCATAAAAGTATCTGAAAACACAGGCAAAAAAAAACAAAAACAAAAAAGAAACAGAATCACCCCCAAAATTTCCTTTCACGGAGACAATAAACAGCAATCAACCAACGTTAGATCAGCTTAAAACTTCTCTATTCAATCATCAAAAATATAATGCAGGCTAGGAAAACGAGCAAAATTACATAAACATTAAAAAGTCGAAATGTCGCAAAACAAAAGTCATTAAGATACTGATTTTTGGTCCAGAATCAATAGCATTAAGTTATATCAGTAGTCACTACAAGGACTGGGGTGGGGCGTCTACTGACAACAATGGACAAATGCTGGCTGATATAGTTGATAGGTACGGACTCTACCAGGCTCAACATCAGAGCACTAGGGTTACACCCACCAGTAATAGTGTCCTAGACCTAGTCATCCTCTCTGATCCTTCTAGAATTAACAAGATGTACACGTTAGCACCTGTAGGTACATCCGACCACTCGGTCGTGGTTTGTCAGCTTAACATGTATCTTCCCAAAAGCAGCGCCAAACGGCATGTCTGGCAGTATGCCAAAGCTGACTTCGACCGCTTCAGGTCGGAATTAGGCAAGGCAAATTGGTCCTCTGTCATGACAGGCAACATAGATGTTAGATGGAATGGCTGGAAGGATAAATTTCTCAAAATCTCGAAAAGCACAATTCCACACAAAACTGTTAAACTGACCCGTCGACAGCACAAACCCTGGATCACTGGTGAGTTACTGGACATGATCACACAGAAAGCTGACCTGTATCGACTGTACAAGTCAAATCCTACCCAAACAAACTGGAGCAACTACACACAATGTAAGAATGCCCTCACTACAGAACTGAGACGTGCTGAACGCGAGTATTATGGCTCCGTCGGTGACAGGATTAAGAATCCGGACGACTCAAAACTTCTGTGGTCGGTGTTAAACAGAGCCACCGGGAAGGGAAGGTCGGGTATCCCTGCACTTTCCAGTCAGGGGCGTACACATGACAAAGACAACGACAAGGCCGAACTTCTTAATAACATATTCGTTCAGACCACCAAGGACAGTACCCATCCAGACTACATGAAGAGGCTCCCGAAGTTCACACAAAATGAACTCAGCACCATACAACTGTCGGTCGAGGAGGTCTACAATGTCCTACACGGCTTGCGTGCAAACAAAGCCCCCGGCCCAGATGGCATACCGAATCGCCTCCTGAAGGAAGCAGCACCAGTAATTAGTGCATCCCTGTGCGAGTTGTTCAACTTCTCACTCGCGACCGGCCACTTCCCAAGAGAGTGGAAACAGTCCAACATCTCACCAGTCCACAAGAAGGGAGATAAGACAGATCCCAACAACTACCGGCCCATTGCCCTTCTGCCAACAGTCGCGAAAGTTCTTGAGAGGCTTGTGCACAACAGGCTCTACAAGTATCTTACGGACAACAACCTCCTGAACCACAAACAGTCTGGCTTTAGGAAGGGGGACGGAACCGTTCTTCAACTTCTCCGTCTAATCGACGACTGGGGAAAGTCGATAGATGACCCCAACGTTGCCTGCACTGCTGCGGTGTTCCTGGACGTGAGACGTGCCTTTGACACCGTATGGCACGACGGCCTGATCTATAAACTATCCCGATACGGAATCAGCGGCCCACTCTGTAACTGGTTCTCTGGCTACTTATCAAACCGCCAACAACGCGTGGTCATCAACGGTGTGGCTTCTTCCTGGGGTTCTACAACAGCTGGCGTACCGCAGGGGAGCATCCTTGGGCCTTTGTTGTTTCTGATATATCTAAATGACATCCAAGAGTTACCCAGCAAATCCAGCATCAATTGCTTTGCGGACGATACCTCTTTGTATAACTCCGGACGCACAGCCGTTGAAGTGGCCAACACGACCAACGCTGACCTGTGTATTGTCTCCAACTGGTTCCATGACTGGGGGTTGCAGCTGCACCCCGACAAATGCAAAGTCATGTGTATCAGGACACTCCAAAGTAAAGTGAAACTACCACCTATCTACATAGCAGGCCAGCGCGTTGAAGAGGTGACCTGCTACACACACCTAGGTGTTACAATACACTATACACTTCGCTGGAAGGAACACTCAGAAGTGGTCTGCCGCAAGTCGAGGCAAGTACTAGGGCTGCTGGGCAAACTCCAAAGCAAGCTACCTCGTGAAGCCATGGAGATTGCGTACAACACTCTCGTCCGCACCAAGCTGGAATACGCGTCCGTCCTCCTCAGCAACATCAGCTCCACGGCAGCTAAATCCCTTGAGCAAGTCCAGTACCATGCGGGGCGCCTCGTCTCAGGTGCAATGGCACGCACGCCTCATGGCAAGCTCCTGGAAGAACTGGAGTGGGATAGTCTCGCAACCAGGAGAGACTTCAACCGACTCCTGATCATGTACAAACTGGTATCAGGTTCTGTCCCATCCCACCTCCAGCTCTTAATTCCCACCACCAGAGACAGCCGAAGACAACTGAATCTCCGCCTACGGAACGATACACATCTGCATGTTCCTTACTGTAGAACAAACACCTACGGAAGCAGCTTCGTTCCATATACCACACGTCTATGGAACAATCTTCCGAAGGAAGTGAAGGAAGCCACATCTCTCCTCCAGTTCAAACAGAGGTGTAGAGCCCACATGTTGTCATCCCGTCACCACCAGGGGTACCGTAGGCTCGGTGACCGCCGCAGCAACATACTTGCCACGAGACTCCGCATCGGCTGGTGCCAGCTTAACTCCACGCTGGCCAAGTTTAACCTTACCGGCCGGGGATGTGCCTGTGGTGCAACCTCGGAGACAGTCACACATTTCCTCTTGCACTGCCCACTGCACGCAGCGGCACGACAAGACCTTGCCACTGCTGTGTACCGCCTCGTGAGACGGCCCCTCTCCACCAGCGTTCTACTCAATGGGTCCCCGGGCAATGGACATCACATTAAACGAAAGGCCTCTCACACTCCTTCCACACTTACATCACTTCAACAAACCGTTTCTAGGCACTTCCAGCTGTTCCTTTCTAACCTTGTTATTTAGTATCCTTTTTTTCTCATATAAGGTAGTCTGACTGTGACTTATTTTATCGACCTCTGACCTCCAAATGTGTTATTTTAGATGTGTACATATATTTACTCGGCTAATTGGAATGATATAGGTTCTTATGATCATTTTTTTTTTGTAATTTCACACTGTTGATATTATGTGCCCTATATGTTTTGTCTTTATGTGTTGACTCTCTAACATCAGCTTTGCTGCCTTGAGAGTCAGTGTAATGTCTTGTTGCATTTTCAATAAATAAATAAATATCAGTAGTCAAATTGCAATGGTCTGCTAGAGATAAAAGTTATCCCATTGGCTCATAGAAATGTTCAGTTTTTCACATTAAAAAAAATGTTTCTTTTTCTACCACACTTATGAGTCTCGCAAACTGAGTCAGTTTCCTTGCATGTAGGTTATATAACGTTAATGTTAGGACTATATGGCATTTAGGAGGATTGTCTATTTGACCCGTGTTTTGTCTAAATCTCTCAGTGTAGTTGTTGACGGTTCCGGCCAGTGTTTTACATTTTGTAACTTTAAGAGGATATCCCGACATATGCTGTCATTCACACATACATTGAGTAAGTACAAAAATTGCTTAAGCTTACTAAACGAAATTCAGAATCCACGATACTATGGCATCCAGCACGTTGTCTCTGTAGGAATTTACTCTCCATACGACCATGCGTTTTTTCTTGCATTTGCTGGCCAATGTCCAATCCAAGTTTTTGTTCGCTCGTTCGAATTCATCTCGTCTCGTCTCATCTCAATCTTTTGTTTTCAAATATGTTATAGTACATCTTTTTGTTGCATTTCCTATAACATATGTAAACATAGAAATATGCATACTAATTCTACTGCTACATAAACATATTTATACATAATGCTTTCTTCATTTCGTACTTCATTTTCATGCATTGATATTTTCATAATTAAGCTTGATCGAACCTCAAGGTATTGCTACAGCATTTTCACTATTTGCAGTTAAAGTCTTTGTCACTCTCCCATGTGTCGATTTACAGGTTGTGGTAGGAAATTGGGAGATTCTTTGTGCATGAATTTGTGATACAAAATCTTAACTCTAAAAGAATGCATCAATAAGACGAAATGTCCTAAATCTGAAGTCGAGAGAAATATTTCACTTATATATACGGTACAGTTTGTACTAGTTTCAGATGTTTTTCCTCAGCTTTTAATACTAGGACTTCACCATCATGTTTTATAAGTCCAGAACTCTAATAATCCGAGAAGCTAACACACAAGATACATGATAAAAACACACATGAATGTTTTATCATTCTCCATTACTTCTTAAAAAACCAACTTGTTCTATAATTTCAGAACTCTAATCATCCAAGCAACTGCATGATAAAAATATTTCACATGTAGGTCCTGTCATGCTCCAGTACTTCGAAAAAAGTATAAGTCAACTATACAGGCAAATTTAGAATTTTACACTCGTTGTTCATTGCCTGTTTCTATATGTTTTACATACGGAATACTCATTTTCAATTTGCTCCAATAAACTCCATGTATGTACGTTGTTGGTTTGTACAAGCATAGCATAGATCTAAATCTATGTTTGTTTCAACAACAACAAAAAAACATAAAATTTTTATAAGCCTACTGCAGTCCTCTTAAAAAATACATGACCAAGAAATCGCCAGTGACTTAACAAAAACGCGACGTCAGGGATTGAGCAGATTGTGTCGCGTTAAAGTCGCATTATTACATTGGTTTCTCGCAGACGTAGGGGTAGTGGTGGCCGCATTTGGCGTTGTTCCACTGTCCTTGATACCTCGTTCTGCCACCAAACCAATTCTTGCCGGTCTGTTGAGAAAAGATACAGTCATTGTTGAACATTAAGATAATTGTTGAATTGATTTTCTGCAGTTGAATTTCTTTGCACATACACATACACATACACATACACACACACATACATGTACACATACATGTACACATACACATACACATACACATACACATTTGTTTGTTTCGCAAAACCGGTAAACCTCCTTTTTAGGTGTAACACACCAGTTTTGCACATGTCAGTACAAGCTACGTAAGACCGGACTGTAAGGTTTGAACCACTCACACCGGAAAGGTCCCCTACCCTTTACTCCCTTCGATAGGTGCGGTGCGGTTCTTTAACGTGCGTGGGGTGTGGCTCTCCCCAACACGGGACCTATTTAACGTCCTATCCGAGCGACGTCCCTAACTGAAGCTAGGTACTCATTTACACCTGAGTGAAGTGAAAAAAGTCGTGTAAAGTGCCTTTCCCGAAGGGCACAAGATCGGTGACATGGGCATGATTCGAAGCCGGGACCTCTTGGGTCTGAGCCAAACACTCTACCGTTACGCCACATGACCCCACATTCAATTGACCCAAAACAATTCTTATTTGTAGCATTTACCATGATAAACACCATACAATAGTTAGAGCAATCGACTGTGAACCGGGAGACCCGGGTTCGATTCCGAGTCGTACCCGGGACATGTCTGAACATGCGCCCCGACGTTGTGCCCTTGGGAAAGGCACTTTACACGAATTTCCTCACTCCACCCAGGTGTGAATGGGTACCTAACTTCGGTTGGGGAAAGTCGTATTGAGGTCACCTTGTGGCGCCGAATGGCAGCCGCACAGACCCTTGCGACTGTGTGTATCATTTGTATTATTTGAATGTTGTAATTGTTGTGATTTGTATTGATTATTATATACCCTGCATCAATTCAGCCGTAAGGCTGCGACTGCACGGGTACTGTTTGGACAATAAAAACCATTTATTATTATTATTATTATTATTATTACACAGTTGACCAACCTCCTCATCCATAACCCATATTACAAGTAACAAAATAGTCTCATTCAGTTATACATTTCTACTTGTTGTTTGATTCAAAAAGGTTATGATCTTTAAACTGCGCACAATGAATATACCACTGAGCTTTCGGCCACATTGATAGAAAAAAGAATGACAGACGTCTGACCTTGAAATACATGCTGCCACAGTCCTCCTTTATGATGAGGCGGTGATTAGGCTCGCCCGGAGCCCAGTTGCTGTAGCCAACACGTGATCGATCTGTCCACATCCATTGCCCAGTTGGTTTAAACAGTCCCAGCCAGACTAACGGATATTTACCTTCAGGTGCTACAATCAAAGAAAGCAGTCTTAGATGTACATATGCATGTTTGGTATATTTAAAAATCAAGCTCATTCAACTACTGCTATGGTCAGGGGTAAACATACATTAATATAATTCTCTAAGGTTAGATATGTCGCCACCCTGAAAAATGCATCTTAATAGATCTGAAATGCAACCTGTCCATGCTTGGTCAACTTTGGTCTCCAGAGTCAAAAAGGAGGATTGGTCGTCCAATCACAACACTTAAGGGTCTTATTCAGTCTGGCACTGCTCTGCAAGGATTGGAACTTTTGTCCGCAATGATAGACAGAAAGTACTGGCGACAAAACTTCACATGCTGCACCTCAGAAGAGGATGAGTAAAGAAGAAGAAGAAGAAACCTGCCCATGTATAATGCACTCGTGTTCATCTAAACTACGCATGCATGGGGTGCTGCACTACAGATCTCTCAAACACACTGCTTTTCGAAATCAGGTATCTGTATGTATACAACCCTGGGACAAATAGAGTCAATGTAATGATAAAAGACAGTATGCATGGTTAAAACAATGATTGCCGTTGGTTTAAACGAGACAGGTGCATGTAGGATAAACATTTCTTGAAGGTCTACTAAGACAAATTAGTAGAAAAAAGACTTATTAGTTATATTATGTTACATTTCAAGTAAACAAAAGAGACATCAAGTTTTTAGCGGTCCCTTTTTCCAATGACAGAAGCACTAAGAACCCTATCTATAAGTATCACCTTGATGGCACTGTTAGTATTTGCTTCGAGTCCATTTGAATGGATAGCTGCAAAGTCTTTAAGATTCATAAATACTGTAGAGTTACATGTCACCCACCATTTGAATGGGTACCTGCAAAGTCTTTAAGATTCATAAATACTGTAAAGTTACATTTCACCCACCATTTGACTCTACAAAGTCTTTAATTAAGTTTCATAAATACTGTAAAGCTACATTTCACCCACCATTTGAATGGGTAGCTGCAAAGTCTTTATGATTCATAGATACTGTAAAGTTACATGTCACCCACCATTCTTGATGAGGCCTTTAATGAAGTTGTTCTCGCCCGCGTCTTTGATGGCGGCCAGAATTGCACCGTGGTTTGCACATCGTGATTTCGCTTCAGACCAATGGACTTTGTCTCTCATCAGCTTGTAGCAGCGGTTGTTACGTTCGCTCCATCCAGTCTGACATCGTAGGGCTGTCGAAGAGTGAAAAAAATCATACTAATTTGCCTTGATTTCACACAACGTGTAACGTTATGTGTGTTAGTTATGAAGAATTTGATTTCTCACTGAGACAACTTTGAAAAATGAAAGTTTTCAATCGATGTACAAATGGTTTTGATTCAGTGGGAATAAACCATATACACAGCCACCATTGCATATAAAAGGAAATACATCACTGCATCAAAGTAAAAGGTAAAACATTACATTAGAGCCTTGACCCGTAGCCCTCCTTCCCTGATTTGCATTATCTTGTCTGGACTTGTCTGATTTTTGTTCCCTTTTCGACTTCCAAAAATAATTTTCTTCAATTTATTTGCATATCAGTCAATAGTTTGTGCTTAGAAACCTGCATTTCTATTCTGGTCTCTCAGTCGTTGACGAAAGCTAGTGGATCATAGCTGAAACGTCTGACCAAAATCAGATCCAGTTGCTTGAGCAAATGCTTTTTGGCGCAGAATATGTTTGACCTGTCCCTGAGGTGTCGCCAAAACAGATAAATGACAGGTAAAGGGCACAGCACAGTAATAGGGCTTTCCTATGTTAATATATGGGAATTATGTCAAAACAACGTGGTCAAAATTCATATACCTGACCTTTAGACCTTGAAGAACATACATTGGCAGGGTAGGCCAACCTCTCAAGTCTCCATTCCCAAAAAATGAAAAAATCATACGCACCTAAACCATGTGAGAATTCTACCCGAACATTGAGACGTGACCCCTGACCTCTCTGGACAGCTGATGACCGCATGTAAGCCTATATCTTCTTCAGTCAGCCAGAGAACACAAACATGGCTGCAAGTCTGTTTTCTCACCAAAATGAAAATACTACAACCCTCACCTATAACATCCAAGTCCAAAACAACAACATTTCCCTAGAAAAAGACTTCTTTACACTCTACATTACATTGCCATCTCTATATACTAGAACTGGGCCCTCTGCGCCTGCGCTATTACTGACCTTTGCCCTAAATGACAAACTTGAAAGACATAATGGTGGCGCACTCAAGTTTTCGCAGTTATATTAGCGCCACCACTATACAAGACTTAAAAAAAGATAAAACTGAGGTACAAATCTATGTTAACCGCCCACATACTGATATTCTATCAGAAATTCCTGTAGAATTCCTAGAATTCCTGTTACTGATTACACACTATTACACACTTATCGCCCCTAGAGCACTGACAAAAGAACTCACCTTGGTGACAGTACCTTCCAGTCCATCCAGATGAGCAGGCACATCTGTATCCGCCATTTGTGTTCACACAGCGTCCATGTTGACATGGGTTTCTGGTGCACTCATCTATGTCTGTGTGATAAAGGAAAGAAAATGTACGTAATTTGTTCAACATTTCACATAACACCTAACCCCAATACCTTAATTTTTCATGAAAGGAGGAAACAAAATGTATGATTGTATATCCTTAGAAAAAGAACAGCTTAAAAATGACTACATAACAAGAACTCACCTTGCTGACAGTTCTGCCCAGTTCATCCAGATGAGCAGGCACATTTGTATCCGCCATATGTGTTCTCACAGCGTCCATGTTGACATGGGCTTCCGTTGCACTCATTTATGTCTGTGTGAGAGAGACAGAAAATAAACATCATTCCAGCTTGAATCTAGGGTCCGAGAAAAGATAAAAATGGTACAGAGACGTGCCTTATACATATTGACCTAGCTGACTACCACTACAACAAAACTCACCTTGCTGACAGTTCTGTCCAGTCCATCCAGGTGAGCAGGTACATTTGTATCCACCATCTTGGTCCTCACAGTGTCCATATTGGCAGGGGTGTTTGGTACACTCATTCACGTCTGTGTGAGAAAATACACGAAAAAACTAGAAAGGCCAATATTTGCTTTGGAGCAAATACAGCGATGGGTTCACCACATTTTACCACATGGCAGGGAAAGAATGAGAAACACAAGGGAAAACAATGATTTAGTTTATTTACATTGATATAACTATAATATGAAGTAACATACAACTAAAACAACAGTTGGATAGCTATTCCCTACTTTATTGGTTAGGATTTTTAATTGCATAATGCAAACTGTTGATTTTCAAAATAAAATAAAAAACGTTCATGCCCCGCATTCCAATGCTGGAGCAGAAAAGCTTGAAATACCTACCAAAACACTTGAATAAAGACATACTGTCAGTATGGAAATGCTCTGTGCAGGTGTTAATCAAGTTAAATCCCAACAGCCAATCAGCAAGAAATGCTCTGTGCAGGTGGAAATGCTCTGTGCGGGTGTTAATCAAGTTAAATCCCAACAGCCAATCAGCAAGAAGTATAGAGGAAAGCTGCATGCCTATTGGTTGATGCCCTGCATTCCATTGTGATGACTCATGCCCAGACGTGGTAAACAGGCACACTAACACAGTAATACATTTGCTATAACACAGCCAAAAAACTCAAATAAAACCATTCTAAAAGCCTGTATCACAAAAATTTAAAAAACGCCTAGGGGTATTTGCCCACTGTACCTCCATACCAAATTTCAGGACCTTAGGCCCTAAAATGAAGAAGCTGAATCCATTTAAAGATATGGCAGGAGGAGGAGGAGGAGAAGGAGGAGAAGAAACATCAGAAAAAGCAATATGGGTTCACCACCACTTCGTGGTGTGGTGAACCCATACTTAGTATAAAAGCCACAAGACAAAAAAAAAAAGACAAAAGACAAAAAAAAAATGTTGGGGTATCCGCGGGGCCTTCTTGGGATATTGTAACATTGCTTACCGGTGGTTGACTGAGGTGTGGCAGTTGTTGGTAAGGCAGCCTTAGCGGTCACATCGCTTTTTGTGAATGGCAAATACGTTGGAGTCGACTTGACCACTATGAACCCGTCAAATGCTGAGTAGTTTTCTCCGTAGATCTCCATCGTGCCATTTTGCTGCAAAGCCACCTACAACCGGAAGCGTAACTTTGAAAAATGAACACAAGGTACCTAATGAAGTCCAACTCAGGGGGGTGTACACTAATCTCAAAGCAGTTGTTTCTTGGCCGCAAAAGACAGTATCAAATTGGCCAGTTAGTGTCCATAAGCCAGACAGTATCCATCCTAATGGACATCTCTTTGGCCAATGGATACTACCTTGCCACCGTATGATCTGCTTTGAGATTAAGTGTACACATAACAGCATCCCTTGCAATACACATTCAACAACACACATTTCAGCCGGCTAACTGTAAGCAACAAGCTCGTAGACCTGTCATGTTATCTTTGACAGCAGCAGCATTAGAGTACCTGACTATTATAACTAATGTACAGCCTTTGAGATTGTTTGCTAAACACTAAAGTTGACTAAACACAATATTTACTTCAAATAGTAGTTTATCAAACTACAGTGCTAATTCTGCAAACACTTCTGATTGATGATTTGGTACCCTAGGTATACCCTTTGTTTATCAGAAAAACAAAATCATATTTGTTAGGAATTATTGTTAACAATATCAACAATCATTTTCTTCACTTCCCTATGCCTTTGGTGCATTTTTGTTCTTCAGTTGCACAAAGGGTAGGATATCAACAACACTCGGCTAGATGAAGCAAACTCTTAAAAAGGCTATTTTTCTTTGCAGGCTGTCCTGTAAACAAGACTTCTCAGCTTACCCTCCCACCGTGGGTGATATGAGTTGCCAGGATGACAGAGATGACAACTGACGATACGGCCAGAAGTCCACAACCCAGTGTAAGCCAGTACACTCTGCTAGATTTGCATTTATTCCATATTCCGACGATAAGCCCTAACACATAGAATATCTATTATTGCATATATTATGCATTGTTTCAGGTACGAGGGTCATTTTAACACTGTTAATTAACAATGAGCCCAACCTTATTCTTTTTAATATATTCTAATTGTTTATGACCATTAATTACTTAACTTATAAATAATTAATGGTAATAGACAATTTATGATTTTATACTAATAATACATTTACGTTTTTTCATGAACAATATCAGAATATTTAAAAAAAGAATAAGGTTGGGCCCGTTTGATGTGATCCAGCAAGACCAAACTTCCCGGGTATAACTTCTAAAGCAATGAGCCAATACCGGTGAAATGTATAAGATATTATTAGACATATTGATTAAACAAACTCATGTTAGGATTTTTTTTCAAATCAAAAATGTGGAAATGACACATATCAATATACGTATGACCTTCCAACGGATGAGGATTATGAATATGCAAAATCATGATTATCAGAAACACAAATAAACAAGAAACTAGCCATTCATCAGAGCATAAAATACGCCAACAAGCAGAATCTTCAATACTATTACTGCAAAACACTTATTTCTGAAGCTGGTTTCTTTAAGCTTTTAATATGTATATCAATGTCCATCAATAAAGGTAAGGCATGCAGGTAATGAAATTCACAAGTTTAAGAAAGCTGTCAACATAAATTAGAAATTTTACTAAAAGTCTATCCAATTGCCAATCCATTGAGAAAAATAGATTTAAAAATGAAGTGACAATGATTATTTTGAATGTTGTATTCAATGCGTTAATGGTAACGTACCTTTAGCCCTGCATGCAAAGCTTTTTTCCTCGGGATCTTTGTACCCGTAAACATCCTCTGGTTTGTCGTAGTCGTGTGAGTAATGATTTTCCTCAAACCCCTCGTAAGTGTGGACATCTTCTGGTTTCTCGTAGTCGCGGTAGTAATGGTCTTCCTCACATCCCTCATTGACTTCCTCAGCCTCTTTGTACCCGTAAGTATCTCCTGATTCCTGCCCCGAATACACCACTACGTGATCTCCCACGTGAAGGTATCGAGGCTCGGCCACGGCAGGTTGTAGGTCGGTGTAGTTGCTAGTAGCGGTGCCGTACAGCCCAGCGGCCGCCTCTTTTCCGATGATCGTCTGGTTGTAGGCTTGCTTCCCGCGATTGACCGCCTTGCTTCGGTTTTTGTTATCTCCCCCAATGTTTTTTTCAGGGACGGATGGTACTTCTTCTTTTACGTGCTGGGCATTTTTACCAGAGGGTTGGCGTTCAGGTTCTGGGTTGGTGTAGTTGCCAGGTGCGGTGCCATACGGGCCGGCGGCCGCCTCTTTTCCCGTGATCGTCTGCTCGTAGGCTTGTTTTTCACGATGGGCGGCCTTGCTTTGGATTTTGGAATCTCCCCCATTTCCCTTTTCGGGGATGGAGATTGTATCGGTTGTCGACATTCCTACGTATAACAAACAACAGGGGGTTCGTGATCAGAACTAATCGTTTTTTTTTATTCATTCACATAGAAAGAGGTACAGGACATGGTGGTGCCGCACTCAAGTGGAAAGTACTTATGTTGACGGCACCACTGAAATAAATACATATAATAAAGAAAAAAAACGCAACTTTAAGACAGGCAAAAAACAGTAAATACAGGGAATTCAAGAGCACAGGTCCGGTTCCCCACCCAATGATAAATGATGGCAAAGAGGACACAGCACATAGATAACAAAGGGGGAAATTGAAATCTTTTAAAAACGTTCTGATGTGGTGATGAAGTTTTGAGTAAGTGATAATATATTGAACAACTAATCGTTGTTTGCAAAGCTCTACACACGTGCACATTTTATACCCATTTCTTTTGTACCATGTTCACATATACTACATATTATTAAATGTAACATCCATCCATAGCTTTTTTTAGTTATGTTGTTAATGCTTGGTTAAATCATACACACACACACGCACGCGAGCACGCACGCACACACACACACACACACACACACACACGCACACGCACACGCACACGCACACGCACACGCACACACACACACACACGCACACGCGCACGCACACACACACACACACATTTTCCAAATCAAGGCACTTGGCTCTGTCATGGCAGCCAGTAAAAGAGTTCCAAAAAAAAAAAGGATTCTTGTCACACAACAACCAGCCGGTCTCTACAACTAGTAGCGTGTTTAGTCTATCGCGGTTGGGGCGGGTTCCCCTTGGGGCTGCAGGAGCTCTTCACCGCCCGATTCAGCTAGGCTCTCCGGTAGGTTTGGCACGACGGGAGTTCAATTAGCATCACCACGCTTGGGGATAATCAACTCCTGGCGTATAAAACTCTCGTATTGGCAAAGGTCCTCGGCGTGTAGCCTGCGTGCCTGACCCTGGCGTTTCATAAAGTTTAACATCTTATGAAATAAAGACTGAACTTTAACTTCCAACACAGGATATAGAATTGGGACTTACCCCAATTCTATATCTAGTGTTGGAAGTTAAAGTTCAGTCTTTATCTCATAATGATTTGTACCAACACAGATGAACTTTCATGCAAAGTTAAACATACTTGATTGACCGGGTGGCCTGTTGAACTCGACGGGGGAAAGTCTTAGAGCCCCGAAGACAGCCTGTCCCAACTACGATAACCTGGATACCAGGCTATACAGCCAGCTGCCGTCTGTTCAGCACCACGGCTACAAGGGTGGGGTCGTGTGGCGCAACGGCAGCGTGCGCGACTCGGAATCAAGCGGTCCCGGGTTCGAGTCCTGACATGCCACCGATCTTGTGCCCTTGGGAAAGGCACTTTACACGACTTTCCCCACTAACTCAAGTGAAAATGAGTATTGTCTGTCCAGTATTTATTTCTATGTGGGACACAACACCAGCAACAGCTGCCTCTGTTCCCCGTGTATTGCATTGTTGCAATTTCAATAAATCAAATCAATCAAATCAAATCAAGTTACGCCAGCAAGAATGTATACAGACAATTGGTATGGAACCAAAAACAAACGCCCAGAAAAAGCGTACAGATCAATCTTACTCTGGAACAGTCTACCGCATGTCTAATCTGCAACCAAAAGCAATTTTCAGCAGGCCTCCAGGAGCTACTTGTATTGTGTAAAACTTTAAATTGATCTGTCATGTGTTGTGACTCTTTTAACAAAGTCTCTGCCAGGAAGAATAGCTTTGTAGACAAATGTGTATAAAGCTAATGGAGAAATAAAGTATCCAAGTATCACGTCCTCAAATATTCACGGAAAAAAATATGTGCAGTGGAATTTGGCCTAAAAATCAAACCAAGATGACATTTGGTATGGTGTCTGCTCAATGGAGTAGAAGAATAAGAACCAAACTAATAGTCGTTGCCAGGGAGGGAAGATGTAGGCTAGGTTTGCTCGGGCGCTGTTAACTTCTCCCCCGCCTGGCAAATGAGCCCTACCCGGTGATTTTTTCCCGAAGAATAGCAAACTAGCCAGCTAGCTGTAGCTCTGGGGGAGACTAGTGGCTAGAGTAAAGAAAAACAAGGCCCATGAATTCATGAAATAGCAAAGCAACAACCTGTAGGAGGAAATATGATAACTAGAAATAGAAGTACCTTAGTTTGTTGGCTGACAACGCTTGCAACAGAACATCTCGAAATGGTGGATGTCTGCGTGGCTGTTGTGATTTATACGTTATCTATAGCAAAGGTTACAGACGTCATACATGAACTTACATCCAGACAAATCGTCCCTGGCAACGAAAGACACAACCAGACTAATCAGAAGCATATGAAACAACTGTACACCCTCTGACATTCGGTCTGAAGAAGACTAGGACTTAGCACAAAAAGACCATGACACTCACACCGATGGTTTTTGATGTTATTCAAGTGACTCTTGTCCAGGACATTCTACAAAAGTATAATGTCCTTGCTCGTGTCAGAATTCTTAGTTTGAGAGCTAAGTTTTCTTTGACAAGAGCAAGGACATTCTACAAAAGTATATTGTCAAAGAAAACTTGGCTCTCAAACTAAGAATTCTGAGAAAAATGCCTCCAAAGCACTTCACTTTCAAAGTGGCTGTGAGGATTTTAGTTCTTAATATACATGTCTTCGTATATGCATATGATTGCACGTTTCAGGCTTGGGTGTAATTTCTCTCTTTGTCTCTCTCTGTCTTACTCTCTCTCTCTGTACATTTGTATGTTCGTGCACGTGGGTTTTTGTTGTTGAATAAACCATTCTCTCCCAAAATCCTTTAAGCTACGGGTTGAACTTTAAAGGTGAAAAAGTGCTTTGGATGCCTTTTTCTCAGAATTCTGCTCAAGCGATCCTTATTTGGGCATTCTTCTAGAGCTAAGTTTCTTTGACAAGCGTCACTTGAATGACACCAAATGTCATCGGTGTGTGTGTGTGTGTGTCATAGTCTTTTTGTGTTAAGTCCTAGTCTTTTTCAGTTTGACTGTCAGAGGGTGTACAGTTGTTTCATATGCTTCTCTGATTAGTCTGGTTGCGTCTTTCGTTGCCACGGACGATTTGTCTGGATGCAAGTTCATGTATGACGTCTGTAACCTTTGCTATAGATAACGTATAAATCACACCAGCCACGCAGATATCCACCATTTCGAGATGTTCTGTTGCAAGCGTCGTCAGCCAACAAACTAAGGTACTTCTATTTCTAGTTATCATACTTCCTCCTATAGGTTGTTTCTCTTATATTTCATGGGCCTTGTTTTTCTTTACTCTAGCCACTTGTCTCTCCAGAGCTACAGCTAGCTGGCTAAATTGTTATTCTCGGGCAAAAATCACCGGGTAGGGCTCATTTGCCAGGCGGGGGAGAAGTTAACAGCGCCCGAGCATACCTAGCCTACATCTTCCCTCCCTGGCAACGACTGTTAGTTTGGTTCTTATTCTTCTACTCCATTGACCAGACACCATACCAAATGCCATCTTGATCTGATTTTCAGGCCAAATGACGCGAAAATAATTTTACCGCACAAATTTTTTCCCGTGAATATTTGAGGACGTGATAGTTGGATACTTTATTGATCGACAAGGTGGGGTAGAAGTCAACAGCGACTGAGCCTACGAATCCTAACCTGCATATTTCCTGCAGGCACGACTGTTACTTTAGTTCTTCTTCTAGTCTATTCCAAGCACCAGACCCATTTCGAAAGATCTCTTCGTTTAATGTACGGTCAAATGACGCGAATTTGTTACCGCAGATATCTTTTCCTGTGGAAGGACGCGTCCTTACATTTTAATACATGAGGACTTGAATACTTTGAATACTGGCTGAGATTTAAAAAAAAACACACACACAAACAAACACAATATAAGACAGATCAAGTGTGCATGCGTGTGTGTGTGTGCGTGTGTGTGTGTGTGCGTGTGTGTGTGTGTGTGATATACATGGATGAATGTTACATTGAATAATATAGTAGTATGTGTGTGGAGCAGTTCTGATCACGGACCCCCTGTTGTTAAACTTAGGAATGGCGACAACCGATACAACCTCCATCCCTGAAAAGGGAAATGGGGGAAATGCCAACATCCAAAGCAAGGCCGCCCATCATGGAAAGCACGCCTACGAGCATACGATCATAGGAAAAGAGACGGCAGTTGGCCCCCATGGCACCGCACCTGGCATCTACACCAACCCGGAACCTGGACACCAACCCTCTGTCCCCAACATATACACCCCAGCTCCCACACGTGGTAAAAATATCAAGCACGTAAAGGAAGAAGTATCCTCCGTCCCTGAAAAAAGCATTGGGGGAGATAACAAAAACCGAAGCAAGGCCGCCCATCCTGGAAAGCACGCCTACGAGCAGACAATCATCGGAAAAGAGGCGGCCGCTGGCCCGTATGGCACCGCCGCTAGTATCTACACCAACCCGCAACCTGCCGCGGCCGAGCCTCGATACCTTCGCGTGGGAGATCACGTAGTAGTGTATTCGGGACAGGAATCAGGAAAAGATTGCGGCTACCGAGTCGCTGAAGAAGTCAGCAAGGGGTACGAGGAAGACCATTACTACAGCGACTACGAGAAACCAGAAGATGTCCACACTTACGAGGGGTTTGAGGAAAATCATTCCTCACACGACTACGACAAACCAGAGGATGTTTACGGGTACAAAGATCCCGAGGAAGAAAGCTTTGCATGCAGGGCTAAAGGTACGTTATCATTAATGCATTGAATACAACATTCAAAATCAACATTGTCACTTCATTTTTAAATCTATTTTTTCTCAACGGATTGGCAATCGGCTAGATTTTGAGTAAAATTTCTAATTTATGGTAACAGCTTTCTTAAAATTGTGAATTTCATTACCTACATGCCTTACCTTTATTGATGGACATTGATATACATATTAAAAGCTAAAAAAATCAGCTTGCCGAAATAAGTGTTTTGCAGAAATAGTAGTAAAAAGTCCTGCTTATTGGCGTATTTTATGCTCTGAGTCGCTAGTTTCTTGTTTTTCCGTGTTTCTGATAATCATGATTTTGCATACTCTTAATCCTCATCTGTTGGAAGGTCATACGTATATTGATATGTGTCATTTCCACATTTTTTAATTTGAAAGAAATCCTTCCATGAGCTTGTTTATTCAATATGTCTCATAATATCTCATGCGTTTCACCGGTCTTGATTCATAATGCCTGTACACAACTACAGTTCTCTGGTTTTGTTCATGATTCATAATCATGATTTTGCATATTCTTAATCCTCATCCGTTGGAAGGTCATACGTATATTGATATGTGTCATTTCCAAATTTTTAATTTGAAAAAAATCCTACCATGAGAGTGTTTATTCAATATGTCTTATACATTTCACCGGTATTGGCTCATTGCTTTAGAAGTTATACCTGGGAAGTTTGGTCTTGCTGGATTACATCAAACGGGCCCAACCTTATTCTTTTTTGATATATTCTGATATTTTTCATGAAAAAACATACATGCATTATCAGTATAAACTCATAAATTGCTTATGATCATTAATTACTTATAATAACAATGTCAAAATTCCCTTCGTACCTATAATAATATTATATTCAATAATATATATTTCTCCATTTTTTTCTTATTTTTATTTCTCTATGCTGATTTTGTTTCAAGTTTGTCATAATTTCAGCATAATTTGTATGTTTTCTTTAATCATTATTGCTAAAAGTAGAGTCGATTCCGCGTCACCGAGTGGGTTTTTTCTCCATGTTTCTAATATGTTTGAATTATTTAGAAGAAAAGAATACCCTAGTAACAAAAGTTCTAAATTTTTCAAAAATTTGAAAATGAAAATTTGAATATATTTGAATTCATTTATATATTTCTGAAACATTTTGAAAGTGACTGTACAAAGACCTCTTTATTTAGAATAAATTTGAACTACCCATTTGTTTCTTTCACTATTCGAAATATTTAGAACTATTTCAAACAAATGAAAAATGGTAGATGTGGGTAATTGCCCCCATGAAAGTAGGTGCTAATCCTACTCTTCTGTATTCTTCTGTATATTTTTAGATTTCACTGCTGGACACTGGTGGCTCTTTTGTTGTAAGGCATCAATGCCTGACACCCAGGCAGTCTACCCTGTACTTCACAGGGATGTGTGAATTACTTCCTTCCCATCCCACTGACCTATTTACAAAATGTTAGAAATAATTCGAAATAATGGTAAAAAATGGTAGAGTGCTGTTAGAAATATTTAGAAACTATTGGAAATGTCATAATCCACATCTGGAATATTTCAAACGTTTTAGAAAACCAAGGAATTATTTAGAATATTGACAAGATGTTCAAAATATTTCCAAATTATGAAATTTCTTAGACAAACAATTACAAGGAATTCAAAACATTTCTAAATAATGACAATAACAACCCACTCGGTGACGCGGAATGGACTCTAATTATTATTATTATCATTATTATTATTATTATCATTATTATTGTCATTTTATTTTATGTTTCTGGACTCCAGGAAGAATAGTATGGAGTTAACCATACTAATGGAGATCTCAATAAACAAACATATGACGAATAATATATATTCTATGTGTTAGGGCTTGTCGTTGGAATATGGAAAAAATGGAAATCTAGCAGAGTGTGTTGGTTTGCACTGGGTTGTGGACTTCTGGTCGTAGCATCAGTTATCATCTCTGTCATCCTGGCAACTCATATCGCCCACGGTGGGAGGGTAAGCTGAGAAGTCTTGTTTACAGGGCCGAGTGCCAAGAAGTGTAGTCTTTTTTGTCAAGACTTTGCTTTGACTCACACACATATGGCATGATGTTATGATGTATGGGAAAGTGAGGAAAATGATCTCAGGCTGGTAAACGATAATTAAATCGTTTCTAAATAATAAAAATTTCTAAAAATAGGTAAATAATTTCATCAGGCTGGTAAACGAATGAATAGCAAAGTTCTTCGATCACAACCATTTATTTTTTCACGAGTCGATGTTTCGATGACCGTCTGTCATCTTCATCAGGACAATTCTTACTGGTTTACAGTGCACTGACGCTAGATGTTACTTGGTTACTATGTAACACCTTTAGTTCACTATGCACCAAGTAACATCTAGCGTCAGTGCACTGTAAACCAGTCAGAATTGCCCTGATGAAGATGACAGACGGTCATCGAAACGTCGGCTCGTGAAAAATAAATGGTTGTGATCAAAGTACTTTGCTATTCATTGAGGACAATGATGTTTGATATTTTTTCTGATGCACAAGAGATAGAGTATCAATTCATCAATCATCAGTGTTTGTAGAAATAGCACTTTAGCTTGTTTAATTTAAGTTAGGACACCGTATTCGAAGTAAATATTTTCTTCAATTAGTGTTTGATAAATACACACAATTTCAAAGGTTTTAGATTAGTTCCAAAAGCCAGGCACTCTCACGGACTACTTTTCACTTTTGACAATCTAAGAATGTAAAGTTGAGCTCCTGCTTGATTGTAGGTTGCGCTGCAGCAAAATGTCACGTCGATGGTTCTGAACCCGCTTCAGGGATTATCCAGCTCACCATGGCAGACCGCGTTCTACGGGGAAAACAACTCTGCATTTGACGACTTCAAAGTGGTCAACTCGACTCCGACGTTTTTGCCATCTACAAACAGCATTGTGACCACCGAGGCCTTATCAACAACCGTCACATCTCTGTCAACCACCGGTAAGCAATGTTACAATACCCCAACAAGGCCCCGCGGATACCCCAACATGAAATGCCAAAATGTAACAAAAATCCCCTCATTTTAATACCCGTCTTGAAAATAAAAGTCCCTAATACCCCCAACCCCATGTATTGTTGATGTGTATACTCTTCCTAAATTACATCCAAATGCTTATACTTTTTTTTTTCTCTTTTGGCTTTTTTTGTCTTGTGGTTTTTATACTAATTTTTGTCGTGTATTTTCCCACACAGACGTGAATGAGTTCAACGTGGTCGACACGACTCCGACGTATTTGCCTTCTACAAACAGCATTGTGACTGCCGAGGCCTTACCATCAACCGTTACATCTCTGTCAACCACAGGTAAGCAATGTTACTAATACCCCCATAAGATCCTGGACACCCCCAAATAAAAGATATAGATTGAAATCAAATTCTTCATAATTAATGAAGTTTATTGCAAATTCATGCCCGAGGGCTCAATGCAAGAACATGACAACAACAATAAACAGTAAAAATGATAATAAGTAATGCTAATGCTACTTTAGATATACATTTGTAGTTATTGTTGGGTTTGATTTCTTTTTATGTGCAGTGGAGTATGAAATGGCCGACGTTTTGCGAGATGTATGAATTGGGAGGTGTTAATAGAAATGCAGTACACATACACATGATTTTGTTTCACTTTGCAGCCCTACGATGTCAGACTGGATGGAGCGAATATAACAACCGCTGCTACAAGCTCATGAGAGACAAAACCTGCTGGTCTAAAGCGAAGAAACGATGTGCAAAACACGACGCACTTCTGGCCACCATCAAAGACGCGAACGAGAACAGCTTCATCGCAGATCTCATCGTGAATGGTGGGTGACATCTACAGTATTTATGAATCTTAAAACCCTTGTCCTGCAAAGCACAACAGTTGTTGTTCTGCACATACAGTACCTTCTATATTGCACACTGTATAGATACGATTTGGGGGTATTTCGCGTACAACGCATCACACCGCAGCGAAACGCAACGAATGCGGAAGTAACTATGCCACTGCAGAGCAAAAACATTTGGGGGTCTATGATCTAATTAAGTCATAAAATTTTGAAAAATGTTGTGCCAGGAATGCCAGCAGGACAAGGGTTAAAGACTTAGCAGGTAACAATTAAGGGGAATCGAAGGAGTAGTAAAATCATTCTTTATTCGAAAATGAAGAAATCCACATTGCTACTAACAGTGCCAGAAATGTAGTAATTATAGACAGAGTTATTAGTGCTTCTGTCAATGATCTAATGGACCACTAAAAAAGTGATGTCTCTTATGTTTACTTAAAAGGTAAAATGATCTAGCAAACCATCCTTTTTCTACTATAATTTGTCGTTGTAGAATACATTAAAATGATCTTAGAGAAATTATCCTCTACATGCACATCTCGTTTCAACCAACGGCAATCATGTTTTATCATGCATGTTGTCTTTCATCATTACATTCGACGTGAATATAAGTGTTGGACAATACTGTAAAAGACTATCCTCCATTATCATTCATTTGTCGCAGGGTTTTATACATAGAGATTCTGCTGATTTCCAAAAACAGTGTGTTTAAGAGATATGCATGACCCCATGTACACAGTTTAGGTGAACTAGAGTGCATTTTACATGTCACGTTGCATTTAAGATCTACATGTAATAAGTTAAAGATGCATTTTTTCAGGGTGACTGACCTGAGAGAATTATAGTAGCAAATGTTTGCCCTGACCATAGCAGTAGTCGCATGAGGTTGTTTTTAACATGCATATTTATGTCAGGCACCGGTGCAATAGCTCAATTGGCAGAGTGTTCGCTTTGTAACCGGGAGGTCGTGAGTTCAAACCCCGACCGGGTCATACCAAAGACTTTAAAAATGGTCCACACTTCTTTCTCTGCTTAGCACTCAGCACATATGAGAAAGAGTGTGGGAAGGTCAAACACACAGCACTACCAGCAGACTAGCCCCCCTGCTGTAGTGCCTTGCACAACTGTGTGTCGCCCAAGGGCTACAGAAATGGATATGGGCACTACCCCTATGCTCTTCAATAGAGTGGAACGGGACCTATAATTATGTAAGACTGTTTTCTTTGATTGTAGCACCTGAAGGTCGAGTTCTTCCGTCGGTCTGGATAGGACTTCATAAAGTTGATACCGGTGGTCTATTCAGCCCTGGACAATGGAAGTGGATAGATGGATCGGCTCTTGGCTACGAAAACTGGGCTCCGGGTCAGCCTAACTATTTGCAACCGTGTGGCACTGTGTACTCCAAGGTGTTTGCTTCTTTTTTGCTTCTTTTTTTAAGGTGGCTGAGCTTAGGGGAATAACTTTTTGTCAATTGCTATCTAAAAAGTATAGTGTAGTGCTACAATATACAGTATGATGCTCCAAGTAATGTCTACAAAAATTAATTACTTTGGTTGAATGTGTCAATACGAGGAAATTCACCTACACAAAATACAAAGAAATGTTTGAAATTAATAGTATCATTTTTTTTCCAACAGACCGGCAGGGCTCTTGGTGTAGGAAGAAAGAGGTATAGAGGACAGTGGGATGACACCATCTGCACCTGGCACTACCCCTACCTTTGCGAGAAACCAATGTAAACTAGAGAAGTAACATTTGTAAAGCAAATGTATAATGTTTACCTTCGGACATGGTCTGCCCTGTTAATTTTTACTCAAACACATTCACATACATGTACTACGAGTATATAGTGACAGGAGCAGAGCAAACCATGAAATTGTAACATTTTGTAACCAAACACCAGTCACCATGGTGGCAGACGTCAAGAAATCATGTTTTTGGTCAGGTCAGAGGTTAGTGTTTGGAACAGAAGAGGAGGAAGAAACTGAGTAAAAACAATATGTTTTCCTTCGGTAAATATAATAATATGTATATGTTACGACACAGCCCAATTGCTGACGGCACGTTTTTTTAAAGTCAATGGCGATGACCTGGCCTCTTATTTTTGAAGAAGATTGCATGTCGTAGACCAAACGAAAATTTTGTCTTTTGTTGAAACAAACGTAGATCTAGATCCATGCTAAGCTTGTACGAACCAACAAGGTTCATACATGGATTTTAATGTAAGTCCATGCCCTAAGGCAAATTGCAAATGGATATTGCGTATGTAAAACATATAGTCTCATTCATTCATTCATTCATTCATTCATTCATTCATTCATTCATTCATTCATTCATTCATTCATTCATTCATTCATTCATTCATTCAATCATTCATTCATTCATATAGAGACAGGCAATTAACATCGAGTGTAAACTTCTAAATTTGCCTGCATAGTTGACCTATTCTTTTTTCGAAGTACTGGAGCATGACAGGACCTACATGTGAACTATTTTTATCATGCAGTTGCTTGGATGATAAGAGTTCTGAAATTATAGAACAAGTTGGTAAAGTCCTAAAATGACAAGCTTAGGAGAAAGTTCTGAAACTAGTACCATATGTAGCATGAAAGTTCATCTGTGTTGGTACAAGTCATTATGAAATAAAGACTAAACTTTAACTTCCAACACTAGAAATAGAATTGGGACTTACCACAAATTTTCGGTTGACTCCATCAACCTTGTTCACGGAATGGACCCGTCTACTCTTGGAACGTGACGTCAGAGACACATGACCGTAGTACCATATGTATTTCGCTCGACTTCAGATGTAGGACATTACAGATTTTATACTAGAAAGGTATTTCATTTCGCATTATTCATGCATTCTTTTAGTATTCTTTTTGAATTCTTATGTAAATTTGCCCACAGGGACATGGTGCTAGGTGTCGTAGTATCGTGTATTCCGCAATTTAGTAAGTAAAATAAAAGCCACAAAAAAGAAGAGTGGCCTATACTTGCCTATACATACATATATATGCATGTGTGTGTGTGTGTGTGTGTGTGTGTGTGTGTGTGTGTGTGTGCGAAAGAGAGAAAATTACACTAAGATCCAAACCTAAAACGTGCAATATATATACGCACACACACACACACACACACACACACACACGCGCGCGCGCGCGCGCGCACACTCGCATGCAAATACACAGACACATAAACGGATGTAGAGAGAGAGACACAGAGAGAGAGAGAGAGAGAGAGAGAGAGAGAGAGATTACATTAACATCCAGACCTGAAACGTGCAATCATATGCATGTACGAAGACATGTATATTGAGAAATCGATGAGAACATTATACAGAACTTACATATATGTATAGTGTCCTTGGAGAAATAAAACCCTCTAAGCCACGAGTTGGACTTTGAAAGTGCAGTGCTTTGGAGGCCCTTTTCTCTGAATTCAGCTCAAGCGATCCTTATTTGGGCATTCTTCGAGAGCTAAGTTTCCTTAACAAACGTCACAAGAATGACATCAAATATCATCGGTGTGTGTGTCATAGTCTTTTTCTTAAGTCCTAGTCTTTTTCAGATTGACTGACAGGGGGTACAAAGCTGGTGACTTAGCGGTAGTACGACAAGCCGGCCTTTTGTGGCATTTATAAGTCGATAATGTACTGAGTGAGATGTAACGGTTGTTGATAAAGCCGCGGGCCCCGATTTTTAATTGCGCATTTCTTTTTTTTTTCTCCTTGAAACATACAGGGACAAGACGTGGTGGCGACACACTCAAGTGACACTTATATCCATGTCGCCACCAGACAATACGTAAGCAAGCAAGCAAATTCTAAATCTGCTTCCTATGAAAGAGACGCCCAGCAGGGCGCTTCAGCGTGCTCACGTCTTCTCCTTGGTTACCATGGCGATGTCACCTTCCTTTTGTAGAGACGTCCTCACGAGAACAAACACGACATATCACGACTTCTTCTCTCTGCCTTCATCAGGCCACAGCAAGTGATTTCTATGGATGACATGAGCGTGCGCGTTAGTTTTCGCCTGATTTTTAGAGCCTGAAACGCGTTATACAGGCGAATAGATTGTAACAAAGTCGCTATTTCTCTTGGAAATGGTCGGAAATCACTTTCTTGCAAAAAAAAAGAGAGAATTTTTTCCCTATGACGTTGGTGAACATGCCGAACATGAGCAAATATGCTGCAAATGACCATCTGTTTAGAGACCATCAGGGATCCAACAAACAGTGAGGCACAATGGTTCGCGTTTGATTGCAAATGTTGACACAGGCACAACTGTTCAATACAAGAATAAAAGATCTGTTTTGTTGTGGTATCATGTTTTGTCACCGCAATTCTTGTTTAGCCTATGTCCTCAAAATTTGAAAATGAAGGAATCTTGTTTTTCTTTGCCCGCCTAGTGTTTTTCGCCCTATCGCATTAGATCAGGACGCTGCGGATTATATCACCCATACTATTTACTTGCTGCGGCCTTAGGGTCCACAAAACGCTCCGGGTAGTCGTGAAGTTGTCCTCTGTTAAAGACACAACGATGGCGAGCCAGCTGCTGACGGTTGCTTGTCTGTTGGTACCGGTCTGTTTCATCCACGGTGCAGCCTTCTTATCCAGGCCAAAAGAGATGACGATTCGGTAAATCTAATTTCTCTTCCTTTCATAGCCAAAAGTCCTGTGTCTAACGGTAAAATGGTAGCGGTAACCAGTGGTAACTAAATAGTATAGCCTTCCAGCCAACGCAATGCGCATACGCAAATGTTGCAAACTGAGTGCTACGTACCATTTAGAGAGCTTGAAATGTAGTGTGAAAGTAAAGGAGAAATCGTTAGAGTAAATGGAGAGTTGATATTATGTGTACAGTGCCTTGAAAATTCGACATATTTTATGTGACTTGTGTAGGTGACATGCCAGTAGATTTTAGATAAAACTGAACTTCACTGAAAATAATGATGGTACTGATTTGGGTACTTCAGTACCTAAGACCAATGCTGGCAGATCATATACTATAGTTCATACTCCTGAACGTTTACTATAACGTAAAATGGCATGTAATCGAAAAAAAAGGTCTCGTGTTATCGTAAATCTTTATGCTTGTAGGTACGGGACGGGGGAACACCAGAGAACCGTGGTACGGCGGTACTGCGAGTGGGACGGGCACAAGGTCCTCCCCGGCAGTACCTGGACCACCGCCTGCTGCATGCACTGCACCTGTACAGACCGCGGCCTGGAGTGTTACACGTGAGTGCTGACATCATCTGGTTGACAAACCTATTATACTAGTAGCTCCCGAGTCCTACATCCTCTATTTGCGGAGAGGATGTAGGACTCAGGAGCTATAATAGGTTTGGTAACCAGGCTAGTGTTGACAGCCACTCAAAAGAGAACTTTGTTAGATATAAATTATGCAATTCATTTACTCAAATACATAATACAGTGCTACAATAGCATCCTGTGCTAAGATGAAACTTACATACTTTGAACCATTTTTTTTGTCTGGGTCTGTGTCCTCGCACGTATAAGATCCTTTTGATAGATTCCGTCGAAATTTAGCATGAGTATAAACCCATTAGCCTGGTTACCAAACCTATTATAGCTCCCGAGTCCTACATCCTCTCCGCAAAT